>NW_004949102.1:1462603-1638606 GCF_000317375.1 Microtus ochrogaster | reverse complement strand
GATCTTCCCTGGTAAGCCAGCTCATGGGGCTACACAGATTATTAGAAATGGGTTAGATTAATATGTAAGAGCTAGCCAATAAGAGGCTGGAACTAATAGGCCAAGCAGTGCATAAAAGAATACAGTTTCCATGTAATTATTTCGGGTATAAAGCTAGCCATGCGGGCGGCTGAGTGGCAGGGATGCAGCCCCACTGCTCCTATTATAACACATATTAACTGATCTTGCCTCCACAAGAAGTTGGAAATTGGTTATGTCCACATCAAATGTGCAGATACCTGCTCTCAATGAAACCAGTGAAAGCAAAGACTGCCAGTTCTGTTCACCTCTCTCTCTCTCTTTACCTCTCTTTAACAGCTTCCCCTCCCACCCTCATGACTCCCACACAGGTCCCTTCCTCTCCTGTAGGTAGAGAAGATTCTCAGGATGTCTTTACTTTTACTGATGAGGTTTCACTTTCATATTCCTAGTCACTCTATGTAAAATACAAATTTTATCAAAATGTCAGAACATTGTACAGAATAATCACATTGAAACAATCGTGGCAGTTTTATGAATGAAAATGAGCTCACGTATTCTTAGGAATAGAATACTGGCAGTTAGCCTGTTGAGACCAGGAATACCAATCATGAATTCAAGATTCATAATTCATACAAAATTGCTATGGTTATTTTATTATTCAGGGTTCTCTAGAGGAACAGAACTATTCAGAACACAAGGCTAGATGTCACAGCTGGTCTTCAGTACACACCAGAATTCTGAAGAAGTAGGCTCTAAAGTCAGTGAAGGAATGAACTTTTCAGAAGGATCAAGGGCAGGCAGGCAAAGAAAGCTAACTTCTATTTTCTATGTTCTTTATAAAGGTTGACTGCAAAAGGTGTGGCCCAGATATATAGGCTCAAAATATCTAGATTAAAAGAGTATCTTCCTACCTAAGTAGGCCTTCCTACTTCAAATGATTTTTTACAAATATCCCTCACAGGAGTACTCAGGCACTTGGGTTTTAGTTAATTCCAGATGTAGTCAAGTTGACAAGCAAGACTGGTCACCACAACTCTGCCTCTTCTCAACTTGATACAGAATCATATCTTCTTATTTCTTACTTGATGTTCAAATGAGAACACTAAGCAGATCATAATTATGCCTAACAAAACTATCCCATAGATAAATGCATTATATATTTAACCAGGTCTTAATTATGCCTAGCTATCATAACTAGCCCTCTTAGAACCAAAAATGTATTATAAATTTTAGAACAGGGGGCAATGTCCCTTCAAGGATATTCTTTCCATATATCAAACTTAAATATGATAACCACTAATACCATCTTTATTGAAGTTGCATTACAAATAAAGAAATGGAGGAAAGAAAACACAAATATCTGTACAAAGGCATTCTTAACAAAATATGTCAGAAACGCTCATGTCAATTATAATCCACATTTCTGTAACTAATCACCTGGCCTTAGTTGATATTCCTCTGCTACCCATTCTGCATTTCCTCCACCTTCAGTGAGCACCTCAACACAGCTTAGTTCTTTTCCTGGAGGACTGACCCATACTTTCAGTCCTGGAGTGTCATGTCCTTTGCCATCCTGTGTGGGTTGGATTGTTGTAGTTTCCAACTGACTTTAATCAGAGGCATATACTAAAGGCTAGCTGAGACATCCAGCCTTGTGAACTGAACAACTACTGGATTCTTGAACCTTCTGATTGCAAACAGCTATTATTGGACTGACCAGATCTGTTCCTCTAGAGAATCCCGACCTATATTGAGTTTGGTACCAGAAGTAGTTCTAGAGCAACAGAAATATATAAAAAAATGAATTATAGCTGGAATAGGCTTTTCAATTAACTAACACCTATGTTAAATGAAACCTCTAGAATTACTAAAACCTCTCCTAAAATCTCAGAAAATACTGAAGAGCCAAAGTGTAAACAATTTTCAAACTTAAGGAAACAAATTTGACTATCTCGATTCACCAGTTGTGAAAGGCAAAGGAGTTGGTGACTCTGGGTATAAAACTTGGCAATTTGTGACTAAAGAAGAAAACAGTGATGCTGGTTAGTAGCTCCTAATACCTCTGGATAAATTGCCAAAGAAAAAGAATAAACTCCATGATAAAATTAACCAGCCTCTAGGATCTCAGAACATGGTGAAGTACAATGAACTCAGTGTTAAAATTGATTGGTTCCAGATAAACATTAGCTATCTAAATGCTTTTAAGTGTGCCCTGGAAGGGAATTCTCTCTCCAGCAGCTTCAGAGTCTCAAAGTTGTGAAAATCAAACTAAAGCACTCATTATAAGGCTGACTGAATTACATTAAAAATGCAAGCCCTAAACTTAGATGGTACTGGCGGCTAAAGTAAGGGCAAAATTGGTAGCAAATAGGATCCTATAACCTACAGTGGGGATGTAAGGGGGGACCCCATTGAAGCTGAGAACATTGAACCCTCAGATTCTCTATCTCACCTGAAGAAACAGTCTTTCCACTCTCATTTTAAGATGAACTGCCACTCCCAACCCTTGAAACATTGCCTTTTCCACCCTGGAATGAGGAAATTAATCTATCATTTTCCTGCTAAGCCAGCAGTGACTACCTCTGAAGGAGACACCAGATAAGGCAATGCCAATGTACCTCAGAACCTCCAGACCTATAAGGCTAAGTGGACTCCTAGAGGAGACATAGAAAGTGTTCCTTGATGGTTCTCACTATACTACTAATGACCTTACTGAGTTTGCAGAGTCATTCAAGCAGAAGTCTGGAAATAATGGTGGCAATGGATTTTAAGGGTGTGGGACAATGGTGGATGGAACACAAAACAGGATCTGGCGAGTTTCTTGCTATCGATCCACTGAGAAAAAAACTGATGCTTAATATGAAATCTCACACAGTTTTCTTTTACCGTGTTAAAAGTTTGAATCGTTGGCTAAAGCATTTGTCAAATAATGGCGTACTGGAAAGGAACTGAAGATGCCTAATAAATATTCCTTGGCTTAGTGTTGATGAGGAGATTTAAGGTCTGGGGAAAGTTCAATACTAGGGTGGGTATGGTGTATAAAACCTAATCCTACCCAAAGGGAAGGCCCAGAAAACATGACCTTCACTAATCCTACAAGATGCAAAATAGTGAGAGGGGTACCAGCATATTTTAAGAGTTTTGTTCTAGCCTATTTCCTTATGTCAGACCTTAGGGTTGGGGATGCTGCTGCTCATCTGGCTGAATTAAATGTAATAGGTTTATTGAGCCCCCAAATGAGCAGGGGTCAGGTGGTAGCACTGAATATCTAAAGGTAAAGTGATCATAGTTATTGTAATGGCAGCATTGGCAGAGCAATTGTTATGGTAGCCTGACTTGTATGGACTTTTAATACTGCTAATCAGTCATGTTTTTTTCCAGGCACAAAATAGATAAGCAGCCTACTGCATTTTTGTTTGAGCTGTATAAGTAGAAAAGCTCTCAAACAAATAAAAGAAAGACTACAATGGATCATGGCAAAGGGAAATCTCAGCCTGTGAACCAATTTCCAGATTTGAGCCAGTTTTCAGATCCAGAGCCTTGAATGAAGGTATGGCTAGGTTGATAAAATACCTAAGAGTTTTACTGTTAGCCTTTCCCAGTCCTTCCCCAGAGGGACCTACAGCCTTTTACAAGGGTAACTGTATACTGGGGGAAAGGAAATAATCAGAATTTCTGGGATCTTTTGGATATGAATACTTTGTTGATGCTGATTCCTGGAGACCCCCAAGAAGCATTGTGACTGACCAGCTAAAGTAGGGGCTTATGGAGTCAGGTGATGAATGGAGTTTTGGCTGAAACCCCCATTCACAATAGGTCCAGTGGTTTTCCAAATTCATCCCATGGTTATTTCCTTAAATTTGGAACCTAAAATTGGGGTAAATCTACTTAGAAGTTGGTAGAATTCTCACATTGGTTCCTTGACCTTTGAAGTAAGGGTTTTTATGCTTGGAAAGGCTAAATGGAAGTCTTTAGGGTTGCATCTGCCAAGAAAAATAATTAATCAAAACCAATACCACATCCCTGAAGGAACTGAAGGCATTAGTGCTACCCTCAGGGATTTGAAAGATTCAACAGTCGTGGTTCCCAACACATCTTCCTTTAACTTTCCCATCTGGCCAGTGTGTAGGCAGAGACTGCTCATTTGTTTCCTGGCCAACCAGACTCAAAACAAGCACACAGAAACTGTATTAATTAAAACACTGTTTGGCCTGTTACCTTATGTATATTTCTCCCTAGGTCTTGTATTTTGAATTAACCTATTTCTATTCATCTGTGCACTGCCACATGGTTGTGGCCTACCATCCAGCATCTGCATTGCAATAGGCCCAAAGCAGATTCTTTATTAACCAATGGTATTCACCGCATACAAGGGGGAAATCCAAGATCACTAGTGTAGTGTAGTGATGAGCTGGGGGAAGGCCTGCTTTTCTTCCCGCCCGGCTTCCACACAGCTAGCTTTACACCCGAAATAACAACACACAAACTGTATTCATTTAAACACTGCCTGGCCCATTCGTTCCAGCCTCTTATTGGCTAATTCTCACATCTTGCCTTAACCCATATTTAGTAATCTGTATAGCACCACGAGGTGGTGGCTTACTGGGAAAGATTCAGTATGTCTGACCTGGCAGCTGGCTCCATGGCATCTGACCAACTATGTTTTCTTTCTCCCAGCATTCTGTTCTGTCTACTCCACCTATCTAAATCCTGCCCTATCAAAAAACCAAGGCAGTTTTCTTTATTAACCAATGAGAGTAACACATAGAAAGATGACCCTCCTCCATCAGTGTAGAAGACAGACTGATTGTGGAGAATGAAAATTGACTATGGAAAACTCAGCCAAGTGAAATCTCCATTTGTAGCTGCTGTGCCAGATGTAGAGTCCTTGACTTGGGCAGACTGACATATCTCCTGATGCATGCCATGTAGCTATTGATCTAACAAATGTCTTCTCAGTACCTGTCCATAAGGATCACCGGAAGAAATTATCTTTCATTGCCAAGATCAGCAGGATAACTTTTCAGCTTTACTTCAAGGATATATTAACTCTCCAGCCCTGGGTCATAACTTAGTTCAAAGGGATCTTGATTGTCTGTTTCTTTCACAAAAATGTCACATTGGTTCACCATATTGACAAAATTATGCTTATTGGATCAAATGTACAGGAGGTAGCAACCACTTTGAACTTGTTGATAACACAAATGACCATCAGGGTTTGGTAAATAAATCCAACTAAAACTCAAGGTCCTCCTACCTCAGTAAAATTCTTAGGAGTCCAATGGTGTAAGTCAAGCAGAGGTAGTCCTTCTAAGGTGAGGGATAAGTTATTGCATTTGGTCCCACCACCACCACCAAGAAAGAAGCACAGTATTTAGTGGGCCTATTTGGATCCTGAAGACAGCACATTCCCACTTGGGTGTCATCTACCTAGTGACTTTGCAAGCTGCCGGCTTTGAGTGGAGCCTGGAACAGGGGACAGTTCTTCAACAGGTGCAGACTGGACTGCTGTACAAGCCATGCTAGCACTTGGAGAATATGATCCAGTTAATCAGATAGAACTTTTGGTGTCAGCAGCAGATGGGGATGCTGTTTGGAGTCTCTGAGAGGGCCCTATGGATGAATCACAGAAGAAATGTGAGATTTTGGAGGAAGCAATTAAGCAGCACCCCTCCAATGGCCTCTACATCAATTCCTGCCTCCAGGCTCCAACCCTGTTTCACTTCCTGACTTCTTTCAGTGCTGGGCTATGATGTGAAAGTGTAAGCCAATAAGCCCTTTCCTCTCTGACTTGCTTTTGTTCATGGTATTCCATTGTAGCAAAAGTAACCCTAACTAGAACAGCCATCAAGCTCAAGAGGAACTAGTATTCACAAGGTAAAGACAATCAGAATTAATTTTCCAAAATTACCTTTTCGGCTAGGGTTATTACTAACTGTTAGTTCACTAATATAAAGACACACTTTTAAGTGCACATCTTCCTGCTTTGGAAGTCACTAAGTGGGTGAAATTCTTTCTGTGTAAGAATGAGCACATGAGTTCTGAGCCCTAAAGCTCATGTAAAAGCTCGGTCTTCTGACATAGACCCGTAACCCAAGCACTGGGCATCAGACATAGGTGGATCTCAAGGGCTCTCTGGCTGGCCAATGTATCCCAAAAGTGGACTCCTGTGTTAGTGAGGTACCCTGTCTCACAAAATAAAATTGAGAAGCAACCAAAAAGAGCAGCATCAGTTTGTGGCCTCCACACACATACAAGTAAGTATGCAGGTGAAAGAGAGTTAGGGGTACATATGTAGGCAAGGAATACAAAAGCAAGCTCCTTGACATGGTGACTTCATGTTCCCAAAATTCATTGACAAAATAAGAAAAGGAACAGAAAGAAGGTACAGGGGCCTGTATATAAACAGAACCAATAGAGGAAGGTGAAGTCCCACTGGCCCCATTAAATACCCAAGCCAGAAAAAAACCTCCCATCCAGAAGGAATAAAGCTATTACTTTCACTGTTCTTGAAATTTGGACTTCTTTCTTTCACTGGCATTCAGTTCTTCATTCTTCCCTGGCAACAAGTTTGTCAATCCCTACATGACCACTAACGCCCATTACAGAGGCCCAAACTTGTAAAAACATGCATGTCACATACACAAGCATGAAATGCACATATTATTCCTTTCAACTAATATATAGTATCACTACAGAATAACCTCTGATAAACAAATATGAATGAAGAAGAAAACATTGTTTTTTCACTACTTTGAATCCATCAGGCAAAAATATAGGTATAAAACTATTTCTAATATGCGCTCAGATAAACAGAAGATGACAGAGAGCATTTCCAAAGTCTGACATAACTTTTATGAAATGTCTCTAATCTGCAAAGGAGAACTAATTTACCCATAGCATCTGATCACCAGGATCAGAGACTAATCCAATCTGCTTTCAGTCGATTACAGTTATACTCGGCACTCACCAAAACCTTTTCAGACTTTGTGGCACTATGTTGTACAATATCAGGCTCATAGTTTTGCCTTCATTGAACTAATCTATGAGTCAAGTAAGCCTGGGAACCAGATTTTTTTCAAATGCCCTCACTGCTCTTCATTGTAACTCTATTTGTCCACTTTCTTAGAAGTAAATCAGATGGTAAAAAGCCCTGTTAATTTGCCAGTCAAGATACAAAAATTTATGGCTTCTTTACCAAATACAAATCATTATTTCGCAGGAATTTCTGTTATGGCTTTTTCTTCTTCATTTTATATTGTATTTTCTTTTTAAAATAAGATTTATTTATTATGCATACAGTGTTCATCCTACATGTATGCCTACATTCCAGAAGAGGGTACCAGATCTCTCTAGATGGTTGTGAGCTACCATATGGTTGTTGGGAATTGAACTCAGGACCTCTGGAAAAGCAACCAATACTCTTACCACTGAGCTATAATGACTATGATTTTTTTTTCAATTATAAATAATAAGGTTAGCACAGTATTTCACGTACTTAGAACCCAGCAATTTTCCTAAGTAAACACACACACACAAACACACACACACCAGCCTCTGACATTTACACCCAAAATTCGCTTCCAAGGACATTCTTCTTTCTTTCCTTCTTTGTGTCCTTCCATCCTTTCTTCTTATGTCTCTTTCTTCTTTTCTTTCTTTTCTTCCTTTATGATACTTGGAACTTAACTCAGAACTTCATGCACACAAGCAAAGTAGTCTTCTACTAAGCCATATAACCTGACCTTTGTGACTAGTTTTTAGAAAATCATCCCTTTTCATGTGTCTTAATGACAGCTCACTAAACACCCAACTCTTTAAAAAAAAATACTTTACATCCTATTTTGTTGAGAACTGAGAAATTTATACCTACATAAAATGTTTTAAAGAAATACAACCTTCATTTCTTCCCCCAATGCTCCTCCCTAAACCCATTATTACTACTACTATTTTTTTTAAAAAATCTTTTCTCATTTTACATACTAATTTTAGTTCTCACTCCCTCTCTTCCTGCTGCTTCCCTCTACCCCATCCCTCATCTACCCTCAGAGAGGGTAATTCTTCTCATGGAGAGTCAACAAAATCTGGCACAAAACTTTGAGGCAGGATCAAGGCCTTCCCCCTATATGTAAGCTGGGCAAGGTATCCCTCTGTAAAGAATGGGCTCCAAAAAGCCAGTTCATGCACTAGGGATAAAGTCTGGGCCCACTGACAGTCACCCCACAGAGTCTGCCTAAGCCACACAAATGCCAACCACATTCAAAGGCCCTAGTTTGGTCCTATGTTGGTTCCCCCACTGTCAGTCCATACTCAGTGAGCTTCCACTAGCTCACGTTAGCAGCTGTTTCTGTGGGGATCCCCAGCACAGTCTTGGCATCTTTGTTCATGTTACTACTCCTCCCTCTCTTTGACTATACTTTGGGAGCTCTTTCCAGTACTTAGCTGTGGATCTCTGCATCTGCTTCCATCAGTTGTTGAATCATGAGTGATCCACACCCAGAAAGACAGACATGATATCTACTCATTTATAAGTGTATATTAGATGTAAAGCAAAGCATAACCAACCTATAGTCCATGACCCCATGAAGCTAGGTAACAAGAAGCCTAACAGAGACATACATGGATCCCCTGGGAAGGAGAAATCGACAAGAGCTCCTGAGAAAAATGGGAGCATGGAGCGGGTGAAGGGAGGGTGGAAGGAGAGGAGAGAAGTAGGGGGAGGAGAACAGGAGGAAACTGGATGGTCAAGTTGGGGGAAGGACAGAGATGAGGGAGAGCACGGAAAGATATTTTGATTCAGGGAGTCATTATGGGGCTAGAGAGAAACCTGGCCATAGACACATACCCCAAATCCCCAAGAATGACCCCAGCTAAGACCCTAAGCAAAGGTGGAAAGGACACCTAAACTGTCCTTCCCGTGTAATCAGATTGACAACTACCCTAATTGTTATCATAGAACCTTTACTAGCACTTAATCCCCACCTTCTTGTGGGGAAAAAAAGTGAATTCATTCAATGGTGCATGAATGTACACGAATGTAGGGCCATATATGGGAGCATGGATAGCCTCTCCAGGGTCACATATTTGAACAAAAGTACTCTCCTTCCCTGTCAAAAAAGATGCTTTGTATGAGACCTGACTGTTTAAAGGGGGTTTGCACTCGGGCAAACTAATACTGAATCAGTAGGAAGCCAGTCATTTCATTTTTCTCTAATTCTCTACAGATTAATTGGGTGAACATTTGTTCTTTCATTCTGCAATTTTACTGTATATATTTGTACTATATTCTATGGACATTGTTATTTATGGCTCTATCAATGAAGATGAGCAGAAAATCCCTATTTTCTATCTAACTCAGATATTAATGTGATTCTCAATAAAAAAGTACTTGACTGAAACGGAGATGCAATTTGTTTCTGTAGGCCTCATCATAAAAAGTTATGTCTTATGTTAACTATTGCCAGCAAGACTAATTTTTAGCTGACATATTTTTATCAGGTGCCTGACCTTTTATTGTAGGTAAGTTGGTCTCAACATTGCATCCAGCAATATCAATGTGAGATTGCTTCCGTGATAAACAAAGCACACCCATTTCCTTGCGGATCTTTACTGAGTTATGTTTAAAGTCAACTGTTTTTAATGTTTCATATTATTCAATCTTTTCAAGACCTTAAAAAGTAAACCTTGACTGGATTTATGGAAACCTGAGCTGAACCTGGTTACCTCTATTCATGGAATTTGGAATTTGTTTTTCAAATTGCTCAGTTACAAACTCTCTTTTCGGTTTTTGCTGCCGCCATCCTTTCTAACTCCTATAACTAACTCAATAGTCACTATGACACCCATCTCAGTAAGGTAGTCAATATATTGTATCCATTTCAGAACTTTATCAGATCATTTCTTTTCAAGAACTAACTTTTGACAAAACTCTTAACAGGACTGGAGGAGGTACGATGCAGTTTAAGGGAAAGCAGGCATTGATCCTAGATCTTAGGGTTAGGAAAAGTGCCCATGACTGTTCTCAAGTTCAAACCCTTGTACTGATTCCTCATATTTTGTACTCAACAATTGTTCAGTGGGCTCATCCTAAGTCCCAGAGGTTGCTTGTGACATACTAGATACATGTGTCATACAAGTCACCAACCAACTGTCCTCATTGTGTACATATTATAGGATTAAAACATAGACCCACCATGTTGTGGGTGAGTGAATAAAACATGGTAGACATAAAGATGTTGGGTTGTCAAGTCATGACTTCACAGTGTGAGCCCCAAAAATTGCGTCATCTGGTCATTTTCTGTTTTACCTAGCCTAACAAGCATGCTCAGTCTTTCCTCCTTCTGAAATGCTACTCTCCCATACTAACGTTCATCCACCCTTTTGAAAGCTTTCACTCGTTTCTTTTAGGACATTCTGACCTCACAGTTTCTTATCTACATGCCAGAGCACTGTAAAGACATTATACCGTTGAAAGCGCACAATGTTGTCGTTCTCAGCATTCATTTATTTAATTTCCAAACATTACAACAAACTCACTGAGGGAAATAAATAAGCTGCCTTACAAGGATTTAGTAACATTGAATAGTAAAACCTGAAAGAAGAAAAACTCAATAAATGCTTTATGAAGCAGGTAAATGTGTTCCCCGCTTAGATGCTTAGATGAAAAAAGCCATTTTAGGTACATATATTAAGCTTGACAATCCGAGATGAAAAGTCATTTTTAAGACTTTAAAAATATGAATTTCAAAAATATATTGTCATACAAAAATAAGATTATTATTTTTTTAAAGTTTACTTTTTCATAAAGTCTAAATATAAATATTTTTCAAGAAAGAATAGCTAAAAACTATAATTATGGCAAGTTAGAGAACTTCTTTTTTAAAAGATATAAATGTTTGTTTTCTTGAAGATTTTAACCAATGATAAATTACTAAAACATTACTAAATTTTAACCAATAGCAAATTACTAGAAAACAAATTAATAAAAGACATTCATTTATAAAAACTGGATTTTATTTAATCTTCACTCTTCTGTCTGTTAACCCTGTAACTATGATAGCCTTTGAAATCAGTTGATAAAAGAATATATTTTGTCTCTGTAATTCTAAGTAGAATCTTGGTTATTTATATAGAACTGTTTCTGAAAGACAATGTCCAACTTTCAAGTGATGGAAAACCTATAGCAAATATTTCAGATGCTGTGAACAGATAGAGAGAACAAAGAGATACCCACTGAAGTCCTTCCCCGGCACACAAGGACCAGCTGTGGCAGACGATACGATATCTGTCTGATTGCTACTATCACCATAGGTGTGTTTCCAGTTGGTAAGCAGAGCACTGGGTTCTCCCATGACAAAGGAATTGATGCAAATGTCTTCAATGATACACACACTGACAGAGCTCACTGATTCCAGATCATCTCGTGCCTTACAGTTCAAGTTGGCGTAACAACTGCAATGAAAGTTTTTGGAAAAGTACTGTAGGTCATCAAGGGTGGGACTGCCACGGATTACATACTTTCCATTCTTCAAAACTTGAATCTGAAAATTTTGGGGGCTCAAGTGAAGGTAGTCATCTGAATTCCAGTCTTTCCTCGAACATACGCCTTGATCCTGGCAAAGTGTTTGGCTGCACATTTTGGCTGCCAGGGTGACGTTGATTAAGTAGGGATTCAGTGTGGTCTCCATGTAATCATGTAAGTTCAGACAAGATTTCTGTAAAATCATAAAATAGAATATCAAGGCATCAGTTCTATGTGACAATATACTGCATCAAGCAACTCTTAGAAAACAAAGCAATAGATGCAACCATATTGTTAGAAAGTAAATACACTTTTTCACTTTAACAAGCAATATTGTTTAACCAATTTTTTTCATAACATTCTTAAGTTTTGTAGGCCATTTCATGGCACTAAATAATTATTTAGCTGAGACTCGATGTAGCCATGAACCTTCACAATGATTAAAAAATTAATCAAAGGAATGAAAAGTTTCAACTTTTAAAATATGGGCATTGAATCTCTCTTGCCCTGATAGTTGGGGTCATGGCTTCATAAATGACCTTCAGTATGACTTGGGAATATCTCCAACCTTATAAGTCTTACTTTCCTATTTGGAAGACCACCAAGTCAAATTAATTAATTTGATTATGCTTAAGTTTTATCACTTGTAAATTAAAGATGAATTTTAAAGCCTGATGCATAGGACTATTTTGAGAAGAAAAAGAAAGATATGCATAAACATGGTTAAATTGGGATTATGATTTATTTAATTAATCATTAATTATAAAAGGCCATAGTAAAAATCCTATTTGTCAGACAAGTTTAAAAAGCATCAAAAATAGTTCTCAAAGTGATTGCTCAAAACAAATGGGTTCAAACTGTATGGTTTATATAAATGTTATAGAATTGTATGTGCATGATAGTATTTTGGCAAATTTTACAGAAACTGAGTGTTGAAAATCTTAGCACTGGAATACATGAGGACTGAAGATAAAAACTGATTAGACAGTTTAGGAATCTTTGCTGGAAGCATAGAATTCCAGAAAAAGAGTTCTGGCTCCTAATTTCTTGTTATCTCTTCTATAGGAACACTCTGCTTAGAAGCTATGCATCATGGGGCTGTGGAAATGGCCACCAAAGGGATAGATTTCAGGCCCACTCCATGAGATGGAACCTATGCTTGACAGTGTCAAGTGACCAAAAATTTGAAAGTGCATGATCCATGGGCTTAAGGGAAAATCAAATATGATTGTTTTGCTAAAGAAAGGCAGCAATAAAATGACTGCTAATGATATTCTGCTATAATCATAGACCAACGTCTCACTCCATCATAATTAGAGAGGCTTTCTTCTGCCGTAAATAGGAACTAATGAAGAGATCCACAATTGGGCATTCTGCAGAGAAAGAAAAGTCTTATAACTCGGACTTAAATGGCTTTATCATATCCCTTATGATACAGGGCTTAGGGCATTCTGTAGAAAAGAAGGCAGACAATAGCCAGAGGAGATAAATGACATCAAGGAAACAGTGCCTTTCAGGCACAACATGCCTGACACACATAGCAGACTGTGGCAGCATTAATAGGGTCTACACAGATCAGAACAAGACAGAGCATGGGCAGTGAGATGGCCAAGTAGACAGGAGTTTTCATCCCCAAACAAGAAGCCAGCTCCAAAGACCAACCACTCACAAAAGAAAAATTAGTTTCTCCAAGGGATTCTCACCACACTTTATGGCAGGCTCCATGCCCAGCATGAGATAACACAAAATAAACTCAAAAGTATTAAGGGGATTTTTTGTCCATATTTCTTTGTCTGGGCAATTTTTTAAAACTTACTTGTCTTTTTCTTGTATATTATTATTTCCATTTTGAGTTTTTTAGGATTTTTTGTGAGCATGTGTGCACATGCACAGGCACACATGCATGTGTGCACACACATGTTTGCATTTCTGTGTTCCTTCTTAGTTTATTTTTGTTTACTTTGCTTGCTCCTTTTATGCCTGTTTTATTTGCCTATTTGCTTTATTAAGAGAGAAAAAGGGACAGAGTTGGAAGGGTAATGAGGCAAGGAAGATATGGGAGGAGATGAGGGGAGGGGAAGCCATGATCTGAATTTATTGTATGAAAATAAATTTATTTTCAGTTAAAAAAAAGAAAAAGAAAAAAATAGAAGAAAAAGTAGGAGCAGCAGGAAGAGGAAGAAGAAAAGAAAAAGAGGAAGAAGAAACAGAAGATAAAGAGAAAGAAGAAGAGGAAGAAAAGGGGAAGGAAGAGGAGAAGAAGAAGAGGAGGAAGTGGAGGAGAAGAGAAGGAAGAGAAGCAGCTGCCCATTAAGATATGAGTGAAACTCTGGCCCACACAACAGTACCTTCAGGTAAACAGCTTTGAAAATAGATATCTGGATGTCCCTGGTAGAAATAGCTTATTATCTATTCCCCAATTTCAGCCTATCTCCTAAATGATTTAAGATTCCTGTTCAAGTGAGGGATGTTATAGGAACCATAAAAGACATTAGGAGGGAACCTTCCCTCTGGCCGTGGGTGAAGACATGAAGTTCTGATCTACTTCACTTCAAAGATTTAATATTACATGCTGTTGCTTCTTCCTTTAAAAGTTATTCCTCCAAGAGGTGCTCTCTCTCTCTCTCTCTCTCTCTCTCTCTCTCTCTCTCTCTCTCTCTCTCCTCTTTCTCTTTCTCTCTCTGCTCTTCTCCCCTTCTCCCTTCCCCCTCCATAACCCACTAAATAAATGTCCAATCTCAAAAAAATAAAATAAAATAAAAGTTATTCCTAGGCAAGCTCCATGCTCAGTAGTAGTTGACCAACACAAATGGTCTCTGGTATGTGTGTGTTCTAGGGGATTGCTATTTGTTTCATTTTGGTCTGTTTTGGTATTCTTTGTATCTTGGTGGGTTTTAGTTTGTTAGTTTTCTTTTTTTTTTTTTTTGCTTTTAAATTTTTAGTTTGAGAGATACAAGGGAAGGAGAGAGGGAGGGAAAAGGAAGAGGGAGAAATTTTAAAAAGTACAAAGTTGGGTGAGTAAGGAAGTGAGAAGGAACTGGGAGAAGTTAAGGAAGGGAAAAATCATCAAAGTATATTATACAGTTGGACTCACACGCCTATATTCATTGACAGTAAAGCACTTCTAATATCAACTATTTTAAGTACTTTTTCTTTTTTAATGTTCCAAAAACAGTTTTTATTTATCTTTTTTATTTTTATTTAATTTTCCTTTTTATTGAAAACAAATTCTTTTTCTCAGAAAATATATCCTGATCCAGTTTTCCCCATCCTCTACTTCTCCCAGGTTCCCACCACTTCCCCTCCCACCCGGTCCCACTCTCTTTCTGTCTAACATTAGAAAAGAACAGGCTTCTAAAAGATAATATTGAAAATATCACAAAATTATAATACGAAAAAACAAAAATGATCGCATTCATATTGAAAAGAACAAACCAACAGAAGGAATAGGGCCCATGAGAATGCATAAGAGACCCACTCATTTGCACACCTAGGAATGCCATAAAAACACTAAACTGTAAGTCATACTATATACTCAGAGGATTGGTGCAGACCAGTGTAAGCCTTTTCATACTGCCTCAGTGTCTGCGAATTCATATGTGGTTTGAATGCGGATTTAGAAGGCCTTGTTTTCTTGGTGTCCTCCCGTTTCAAGTGTGCAAGACTCTGTCAGTATTCTTTAATGCCATTTTCTGAGTGCCAAATAAATGAAAAGTTATACCAAGTTCAACTGACACTGCAGATGTTTTCAGAGACAAAAGTTAGGCAACAGACAGACTAGGGGAATGAGTATGGTTTGAGGATCCCCTTACATGTACTCTATGGAAAGATGTAAACTGGCCGTAAAAGAGATATTAATATAGCCACACTAGCCAACTTCCAATTACCAATCTAACAGTACTGAATACGGAGCTGGGAACTGAACATATCACCAGTACATAGTATGGGCATGTGATGTGGCTAGCATCCATTCTAGGATGTATTCATCCATATAGACTTAACAGACAGATCTACCCAACCCCATGAACTGAAGTAAACATGAAATAACAACTGGCATATTTTGAGCATTAGTCATTTTTATTTATTGTAAAAGCATATTTATATTTGTTTTATATTAGTTAATGTTTTTAACATTAATTTTACATTTTTATCTATTATACTATATCATCCTATCATTTTTTTAAATAATGGTTGTGTTTAACTCTCAAATTCCCGAACAAAAACAATCAAGTCTCATAAGTTAGGACTGGTAGAGCCGGCTTCATCACATCATTGGATGTGATAAAAGTGGAGTGGAGGGAAATGGTTTTCTTTGTACTTGTTTTTGTTCAGTTCTAATAGCTGCCAACAAACACAAAACTCTGCAATTACCAGTTTCTCAAGTTCTCAGGAATCAGAGGAAAAGTGACAGATGATCCATGGGAATATAGATCAGAAATAATAAATAACAAAGATAAAATGAAGCTGATCATGGATTGGGGAAATTTAGCAGAAATGTATTGAAAGAGTCCACAGGAGATAATGTCAAGACAGTGCCTTGAGTAGAAAATAGTGACATGAAAGTTGAAGACTATCTCTGAATGAATCATACTGAAGATAGTTGGAAGACAGGGTAGAAAGTCAACCTGTACCTATTTTTCATTCACAGACATTACAGTGAAATTTTTTTTGAATAGAGGAAGAAACCAAATCTTATTACAAGTCAGTGACTGAGATCTATACCCGCTTGCATAAGACAGGAAATCACTTCCTTCTACAAATAACCAAACACACAGGTGCTGTACTGAGACTGTACAGGGTCATCCTTCTCTTGGGAGGTGACACCTAGGAATGACTACTTCCTGCCCTGATGTGCCCATCTGAACAAGACAGGCTATGGAGATAAGACTTCCAGGAACCCTCTGTTACAGACCCATAAGTCCGCTCTCATCGCACTATAACCTGTATTGTTTGTCTCAGTAACTACTGCTTATAAAGATGACAAAAGTAAGGGCAGATAGATCATTCTTGGGATCTCCACTCAATGTGAAGAAGCCATGCTATTTGAGGAGCTATACAGGTAAAAGCCCAGTGGCTTACCATCTATTCTCTTTCCTTGTATATACCACACACACACATACACACACACACACACACACACACACACACACACAACATTCCGATCTTTTTCTGAGAGCCAGAACTACAAGACCCTCTGCATGACCGTGCTTTGCACTCTGATGCTACATTTCCCACCATGTTCAATATTCATTGGGTCTATTGTGGCAGTAGAAAGGGAAATGGTGAACACTTATGGCTGTATTTTGTTGTGCATATAGGCATGGTTATTAAACATTAAAATGACAGAAATATCTTCATCTATTCCTTACTGATTCAACTTACCATGCTTTGTGCTAGACTAAGAGTTCCCCACATTACCATTCCAGAGGCACCCAAGGCAACTGTTTCACCAATTGTATTCACAAGGTCATTCTAGAAAATACGAGAAGCGTTATCCTATGGGGATGAAGTGAAGGTAATACACATTCAACAGTAAGACCAAAACTAAACATGATGATCCCATAATTTAAATTTTTCCACACTCTCTAAACACTATACACAAGCATTTTGTGACTGTTTTAAAATGGAGACTCTTATTGCTCTAATTACTTCTGCTGGCAAAAGAACATACCCATAGCCAGACGGTGGTGGTGCACATCTTTAATCCCAGGACTAGGGAGGCAGAGGCAGGCAGATCTCTGTAAATTCGAGGCTAGCCTGGTCTAGAAGAGCTAGTTCCAGGACAGGAACCAAAACCTACAGAGAAACCCTGCCTCAGAAAAAAAAACATACCCATTAATAAAAAAGGGAAATAGTTAAGGTATAGTCCATACTATGTATAATTTTTTATTATATGAGTATCTCATAAGATTAAAACCAGGATTCAAGTGCTGGGTTGGGGAGGGAGATTGGTTGGTAAAGCAGATGCTGTGTAAGCATGAGGACCCAAGCTCCATCCCTAAGACCCATACTTTAAAAAATTAATAGTGAAGTATGGAGGGGAAACCTTGCAAACTTTCAAACTCAGGGAGGGAGGAAGGCAGATCCCTGGGGCTCACTGGCCAGGTAGACTAAACTAATGGGCAAACTTCAGATCACAGCAAGAGGGTCTGACTCAGAAATCAAGGTAGGCATAAGGAATGACACCTGAGGTGAACGAACCCTCACCCATACCAGAAATTTTACTTTTAATTTTAAAAGATTTCAAGTGTTCTCATTTTGCCTCCATTATAGACATTACAAGACACATTCTAGATGTGTATATCCATAAATATTAAATGCCAAATTTCACTCTTTAGTCATCCTCCTGAATATTAACCTTCATCAGGCGATGAAAGGAGACAGAGACCCACATTGGAGCACCAGACATAAATCTCAAGGTCCAAATCAGGAGCAGAAAGAGGGAGCACGAACAAGGAACTCAGGGCCGCGAGGGGTACGCCCACACACTGAGACAATGGGCATGTTCTATCGGGAACTCACCAAGACCAGCTGGCCTGGGTCTGAAAAAGCCTGGGATAAAACCGGACTTTCTGAACATAGTGGACAATGAGGACTACTGAGAACTCAAGAACAATGGCAATGGGTTTTTGATCCTACTGCACGTACTGGCTTTGTGGGAGCCTAGGCAGTTTGGATGCTCACCTTACTAGACCTGGATAGAGGTAGGCGGTCCTTGGGCTCCTCACAGGTCAGGGAACCCTGACTGCTCTTCGAGCTGATGAGGGAGGGGGACTTGATCGGGGGAGAGGGAGGGAAATGGGAGGAGGTGGCGGGGAGGAGGCAGAAATCCTTAAATAAATAAATTAATTTAAAAAAACACTTCTGTTTAGCACAGAATTTTAAAATTCATTGTAAAATGATCTCTTAACTGCCCTTCCTTGATTTACTTACCTGATGCAGGTACTGGTAAATTTGATCAGCAAACACAATGCGAATATATACAAAAACAGGAACTGGATTCTGAGGGTCCTTTGTTTTAGACACCCTAATGGCCTCTTGCACGCGATTTCTGACATAGAGTGCTGCATTTGGAGACGACTTCAAATCACTCCTCAAATATATAGATGGGTAAAGGGCTGTGCTTTCCTTCCAGATCCAGGAGAGTTCATCATTTCTTTTCTTTTCTATATCAGGGCAATTTCCATTGTAATTGGGGTCTTGAAATTTATTGTTATAGCAATCAGGAAAAAGATAAAAACCCCATAAGTGATTTGGCCGAAGTGATTTCCCCAATTTTAAAGTCTGTTCCATAAAGCTTCTTGCTGCCTGTTCAAATTCTTTTCTGGCCTTGTTGGTGATTTCTGTTAAATTAAGTTGTCTATGTTCTTGCTGGATCAATTCAATAGACTTATTCTTGTAAATATCCTTGGGTTTCCAGTTTCTTGACCACGTGGGCCTCCAGTCTTCCCAATCTATAATAGCCAAGCCCACATTGTCTATTGGCATGTAACGCTGGATGTCTTTCTTAGATTTTTCCAAGTGATCTTTTAGAGATCCCAACTGGGGTATTCCCCCATAAAAACTTTTTTGCGAGTCATCTATATGAGGATAGAGGCCAAGTCGATCAGTGTAAAATATTGTGACAGGCTGACCCGTGGCAGTTTTTCTGGGGCTTCCTACTAAAGAGAACAAACTAAGATCTAATGGCTCATTAAACTTGGTGAGACAAGACTCAGTTGGGGCATTCCAGACCCAGAGAAAAGGCACATTAGGGATAAGTGGGGGCGCTCTAAAATCCTCAGTCAAGCAACACGGAAGCAAAAGGAAGACTAATACTGTCGGGGGTGCTCCATTAGACTCAAGAAAGCTCCCAGGAAAGGAGTGGTTCAGATACAACACCCGCATTGCAGAGAATTAATTCATTAGTATACAAACACTTATTTCTTCCAATATTTCTTCCAAACACTTATTGGCCTCTCCAATATTTGGTGCCAAAGGTGAGAGAGACAGGGGCATGAGGGCCACTCTGAGGGTGGAAGTTGATGACTGCTCTACAGTGAATTACTCTTCTTCTTGTATCGTGTTTCAGGGATGTTTTGTGATAAGTTGGATAATCTATAACTAAAATAAGGAAAAAACAGGAAATTTAAACTTCATTATATTTGGATTCGAAGGTTGACTAAGTCCTCAACAATGATTACAGGCACTTTAATTCAATTTCAGAAGATAAAATCTCCTACTATGTTTAAATCAATAAGGTTTTCTCCTCTTATGTATGGTAGAAATTCTGTAAAAGCTAACTTGTCTAATCACCCCAAGTCACATCTTATCCCATAGATAAATAGATATAACTATGTTTCTCTTTTCCTTCGTATAGCCATCAGATGCCTTAGCAAAAACAAGTTGAAAGGAAATTAGCTCTTGCTTAGCAGTGTTAAAAGACCACTCTTGTCACTATATGCCAATTTTTGCAAACAATTTCTCACACAGTTGAAAATGTTTGCCTTTTCATGATTCATTCATATGCGTGACTGTAGTGATGATATTAAGAACTTAACCCAAGGTCTTTCTTGCTCATGAAGCAAATACTGTTACTACTAAGTTATATTCCAGTCAATGTTTGTTTGGCCAAGGTCTTATTAAGCATTCCCAGTTGACCTGGAACTTGGGATCATGTCTTCTCAGCCTCCCAAGCATTTGTCATTAATGGCTGTACACCACCATTCTGGCTCATAATGCTCTTGATTTTGTCCACCTGTGCTTGTTCTCTTAGCAACACCAAGGGAGAGAGCAAAAAGTAGTTTTTATGTTTATAATAAGTTCAAGAGTCCCTTAGAAGACTGCTGAACCAATTCGTACAGCAATGTCCACTCACAGTTAAAAAATTTAAAAAAGCTACTTTATGTCTTCACAAAAGGAATTGACTGTATCCTATCTTTAATAAAAACAGGACATGGATTTTGGACATTGGATATAATTTAATAAGCAAAATTTCATTGTTATTCCAAGGTAAACTGAGGGATGATTATCAAATGTGTCTTATAATAAATGAACCAAGAGCCAGATATTAAATTCCATGGTTCAGTACTTGCAAAATTTACCACTTCTAGCACATGTTTAAATGTTTTCCTTCTAGGATGAAAATATGGCCTTTCTATAATTATGTTGTTATAATTATGTGACAATAAAATGATAATGATATCCTTCTTACTAGGAATATTGTCCTTATCATAGGAAGCCATTCATTCATTGTCATTGTTGAAAAATAACCTCAAAACAATGGCACAGTCAAAATAACAGGCAATCTTAACCCTCGTGTTTAGAACAGGTAAAGCTCCCAAAAGACCTCCGTATTATAGGTTGTAGAAAATTTTAATCTGAAGTAAAGAAGAAAAAAATAATTCCTTTCAAATATCAAGTGTCAACATCAACGCCTGAATGAGAGATGGAACAAGAAAATTTAATAAAAAGCTTTAGCATTTTAGGAATGCCAGATAAGAAAGACACTAGGTCTTTGTTTTTCCAGGGTCGGGTTCACTCATTGTAATTTCTTGGTCCATACATTTACCTTAAAATGTCATGATTTCGTTTTTCTTTAAAACTGAATAGTATTCTGTTTTGTATGCTAACCACGGGCTCATTATCCATTCATGTGTCAAAATATGTTTAGGTTGTTTCCATTTCCTACCTATTGTTAATAGGGTGGGTTGTAACATTGTTAATCAAATATCTGTGACGTAGGATGTCACATCCTTTGGTCATATGTCAAGGAGTGGTATAGCTGGGTCATATAGTAGATTTCATTTCAGTTTTTTGAAAATTCTCCATTCTGATTTATAGAGTATGAACGAAATCCCATACCCACTTACAAGGATGAGAGTCACTTTCCCCCCACAATCTCACCAGCATTTTGTTGACTTTAGCCATTCTGCCTGGGGTGAGAAGAAATCTTAAATATTCTAATTTGTATTTTCCCACTTACTAAGTGATTCAAAAGGAATATATGTTATATATGAGGCGTCCTCTCAAGGGTTGGGGTAGGTCCCTAATGCTGAAGACACTGCACACTTAGGGCACAGGACTCAAATAATTTGAGCTAAACCTGACCTGAATATCTTTTTCATTCAGTCCATCTTATAATGGTTCCAGAAAATATTATAGAAGCTGTCAAAGGAAAAAGACAATTAACAGTCCTATGCAGCTGCATGCTTACAAATCATGACAATTACCAGCAAGATATACATGAAGGTGCAATAAGTGGCATTCACATATCAGTGCCATCCAACGGCTGTCAAACTGGATTTAAGATTCACTGAATTGAAGAGGAATCATGTCTGTTACTAGCAACCTAGCCAGCTTCCCTGGGGCTAGTGAGGTTATGAACCTCAGAAAAACTACTGCAACTTTTCTCAAGAAATATAGTTTTTTACTATATTCTAGATCTTACTCTTATGCCCACAGATAAGAGTAGTTGCCATCCTTCAGCAAAAAAAGTCTTTCTTCACAGAAAACAGAGACCATCACAGAAAACCACAACTGGACACCATGCAGAGATCAATATATTGTAGACCATCCAACCCCAATAGATTCATCTATATCACAGCTTCTGTATCCATCCTGGTCAAGGATCATCTCAGATAATGAGCAAAAAGATTGCTAAAGCCATATATATATATGGCTCTTGGAAACCAGGAAGTCTGGTGTAAAAAAAAAATCTTTTCTAGAAGTGTCTTCATAAAAAAGACTAGAACAATCACAATATCCATGGATATGTAATTGTGGAAAGGAACATTTTCACAGTGTCCCACCCTTAGACAAAGAACCACAGGTAACTAATAAAAGCTGGGAGAAGAAAAATTACCTTTTCCCAAGGATAAGTCCCCACCTTGGTTATTCAATGCAGAGTGATAGACCTTAAAACCATATACATACATACATACATACATACAAGCAAACAAAAGACTGACTCAATAGGCTGAGATTATATATGTGCACACACACACACACACACACATACATATATATATAAACATATATCTGAATAAGAGGCTACTAACTTCAGAGTAGGGCTCATAGGAGAAGTTTGAGGGAGGGTGGGGGTAAGGGCCTGGAGGAAGGAAGGGGAGCACACAAGGTGGTGTATAATGTTATTTCAATTAGAAATGTTTTAAAAATAAGAATAAGTTTTAAAAGCTTAACTAATTTAACACCAGGTAACAAGTGGCCTTATCCTTCCTGTCAACTATAGATAAAGCATCCCTACTAGAAAAATTCAAATGATTTCCAAATCTAAAACTTTATGAACACCAACATGAAACGACAGTGGAAAATTCTATAGCATTAAACTTTATTCCATGAATTAAAACATTTTAAAGTATGGTATAAAATTGCTTTCAACTAGATAGATATAAAATAATAGAATTTCATTTTTCTCTGGTTCTATTTCTAAGATATCTCTCTGCATATATTCACATATTCTAAAACTACATGAAGTTTGAATTCTGAACCTTTTCCAATTCCACGCATTTCGGGTAAGGGGTATGTCACCTCTATACTACTACGGTTGGCTCTGGAGTGACTTCTTGTTCATCCTGTGAACGATTTTATCAATATACACCAGCTAGGGCCTGATATTCCCCTCAAGCCCCAATGCGGGGAATTCACCCTGTTCTCTGAATCCGTTCACTCCACCAATGCTTAGTGGCTTCATGGCAAGAAATCGGTTAGTTTCTGCATCTTATCAAGTATTGATGGGCTGACTGCTTCCCTTTATGAAGAGTTTTCTTTCAAACTAATATTAGAAGCATAAAGATGAAATACATTTGAAATCCTAGTTAGATTAAGCTATTATTCTTGTTTTAAAGAAACTTCATCAATGGAATACTTTCTTGCTTATTAAATCCTTTGAACCAGGCACCACTTGTCTGAGAAATCCCAAAATCATTTGGTAATAAAATTGTAAAACCATATGTACACACCTACCAATGTAATACTTACCACTATGTATTCAAAAGTCTTTAAAATGAGACTTTTTCTGTCTGAGAAACTACTTGGAGTAAGTCACTCTGACACTTTAAAACCACATTTCTTCTTGATGGAATTTATGTAAATATCAGAACCAGTTATAATCCTAGAAAAGCAACAGACAACTTGTCTTCAATACTTGCTAATTAAAATATTTAACTCCAAATTGAGGCACACAAAAAACATGTAAGTATGGAGTCAAATTTCAGATCTATGAATGTGCTTTTTTTCTGGCTCTCTTTTAAATATCTTTGAGCTAATCCGAGATCCAACTATCATATGGTTTTCCAGTAAAAGATGAAAGTAAAATAAGATGCAAAGCTAAAATGAGTCTGTCAGGGTAGATCTGAAGTGGTCCCTTCTCTTCCCTGCAGAAAGAAAAATTACCAGTTTCTTACATTTGCTCAACACAGTGCTGATCAGGACTTTTGGGCTATTTTCTGGCAAAGGACTTAACTGTTGGTTTTTTTAAATTTTATTGTGCATATTTAAAATGGACAAAATAATGTTATGAGAAGGTACAAGTTGTTGAGATCAAGACAGGTGATTTGGGACAGGAGAGGCCCAACAAAAGAGATCAATTTTCTTGTACTGATTTCTACTCTTTTTACAGAAAATGTTTTCTTTCATAAGGAATTCTTTGCTCTAGTATATCATAATTAAAAGTATAGAAATTCCAGACATAATAAAGAAATAGAAACTATCACACTGCTGTATAGAACATCGTTATGCTATTCTTTATCCACTTAACCATCTACTTGATGGCATTGGGCTACATGCAGCTATATTCATTTTACCATTGAAATTACAGATTTTTAAAGAAAAACTCTTGCTATAAATATAAACAGAGAAGTTTCAGCAACCTTAGTAAGTATTGATATACAACAGGTGCTGTTTTTGGTGGCAAAAAAAAAAGAGAGAACCTAGTAATTGGTGTGGCATAGAAAGAGCACAAGGCTTAGGCCATTCTCTGGCCACTCCCTCATTCTCTGTTGTACAGTTCCAAGAATACCTGCATGATAAAGGCTCAGTCACAAGGCTGAGACAGCTGCTAGTCTGCAGGAGCCTCATAACGTCAAAGGCAATTTTTGCTATGTTTGGATCATATCCAAAAATATCAAAAGACTCATTCTTTGAAATAACAGAAGATTAAGAGTAGATTTCAGTTTTATTGTTCTCATACACTAATAACCCTGGGGACAGAGTCCGAAAGTTCTTCAGTTCAGAACAAAGATGGATGCCTACCATCAATAAAACATTACAGGGATTCTAAACTAAGTTTCAGACAAACATTTAAAAGGTAAGATTTTCCAGGCAGTGGTGGCACATGCCTTAATCCCAGCACTCAGGAGGCAGAGGCAAGTGATCTCTGTGAGTTCAAGGCCAAGCCTGGTCTACAAGAGCTAGTTCCAACACTGGCTCCAAAGCTACGGTGAAACTCTGTCTTGAAAATCTAAATAAATAACTAATAATAAAAATAAAATAAAAAATAAGATTAAAAGGGCCAGAAAGGTGGCACTTACCAAATACCTGAGTTCAGTTCTCAGTACTCATATTGAGTGGCTCACAACTACCTGTAACTTCAGGTTCATGGGATCCAACACTCTCTTCTGACCTCCATGGATACACACACACACACACACACACACACACACACACACACACACACATATAATTAAAAATAAATTTTTTAAAAAGATAAGCATAAACAACAGAGAAAGTGCCAGTTTCTTCTCTTAAAGCAAGGATATTTTCTATCAATATTTTTTCTTGAAATATATTTTATAATTTGGCCAGAACTATATTACATAAGCTTGATTCAACAAGAAAATTTAATATATCATTACATTTCTACTTTCTTCCTTTTTTAATTTATTATTCTTCTTCCTTATCCTTGGTGTCTTGTGCCTTTCCTTTAGCTTTCAGAATGTTGCCCCAAATAAGTTTGAAGAGTCTGGAGAACATCAAAGCCCAGGAAGTTCTACTTCTACATCTTCCAGGGATGCTTAGATGGCAGAAGCCCTACTCACACAATGAAGTGAGTTAGTTACATGAGACAAGATGTGGAACATTACAGATACAGAATTTGCTAATCATCTTCCCCGAAGCTAGGACTACCTTTTCTCTATTTGATTATGACATAGAAAGAAAAACAGGCAACTTACTACTGAAACAAGCGTTTTCATCTAGTGTCTCTGTAGGTCCGAAAGGTTTCCAGTCTATTGGTTATGTAGTAGTTAATGCTCTGTGTAAGGAAAAAAAAATAGCCCTTTGACCAAAGAAGGTTTTGCAATGTTTCTTTATGATGGGGCAGAAAGACCAGTATTTCTGTGTGTAGTGTGTGAGTCGCTGTTTGTGTTTGGTTGCAAGGAAGATTAGCAAGAATGGGACATTAACAAAAGAATGTTATAAATTGTTTTATTGGCGTTTGAAATGAGTTCCAGGGTCCAGTGATAAATGCAGCTCCCATTAGCTGCGTTTTTTTTTTTGATGGCTAAGCATTTTAGGTTACTGATAGATAAATGTATCTACATTATAGTATAGTGAACCTTAAAACAAATCAGCATTCACTGCAAATGTGATTTTGTTTAAAATATTAGAATTAATGTTTTCAAAATGTTGGGAAAGAAGTGCTTGGCTTGTTGTCATAGGAAAGTACAGCATTCTGAATTACCCTCCTTTCCTCGAGATATCAGTGACCAAGGATACCTACTGAGACTTCCACCAGCCTTCACAGCAAATCTTAACTGTGCTCAAATTCTCACTTCTCAGCTGGGAGATGCTTCAAAGGAATCTGGGGAGAGGGCTTTTCTTCACTTCCTGTGTCCCTGAAATACTCCCTGTCTTTTCCTTGCACCAAGTAACTCTTCTTTCTCTCTAAGCTCACATGATTGTTTCAACCTCACACTGAAGCACAAGTTCATCTCTTATTTGAAATCTTAATTGCTAGGTCTAAATTTGTCCATAGGGGCTGTTAAAACAAAGTGCTATCGCTTGTGGACTGGCGAGGTGCTCCAACAGTTAAAGCACACCCTCTACTCCTCTAGAGCAGCTGATTTCAGTTCCTAGCACCACCCGTGTTGGCTAACAGATATCCCACACCCCATCTGGACTCCACAGGCACCTTCACACATGTAGTATACACATACACACACCCACACACACAAATGCAAATTAAAAATAATAAATCGTAATAATTATAGATTTGGTAAGAAAAGCAAGACAATTTTATTTTGTTTAATAGAAGTTTGAGATCAAAATGCAAGCTACTCTCATGTGACAGTAAGGAGAAGTTAGCTCCCTGTGGCCTGTCTGAGACAGTGGTACTCAACTCATTCATGAAACCTCCGATTTCATGCCATCACTCCTCAAATATCACCTCATCTAAATATCTCTGTGAGGGTTGATTTTCAGCAAGAACAAACATACATATGTTGGTGAGGGTGGAACATAAGCTTTCATGGCAATGTCTTAAACATTGAATAAATTTCAACTTGAATAAGTAACATTATACTCCTCAATAACAGTTGCTTTTGGCCTTAGAAATCAACTTAAATTTAGAAGACATAAATTTAAAAGGGAATTTAAAGAACATTTATACTAATCTAATCCTATATTGTAGTAACTGTCCCAACTGCCATCATTTGCCATCACTAATGATATGCTGTGATACAATATTCAAAAGTTTGTGTCATGAAATGGAACTAGGAACTAGAAACACTTGCTGGTAATGCCAATGTATCAGGGAAGGATACTGTAGTAGGTATAGCATGCATGCATTTTACCATTTGTGGATCATAAAAACCAATGATTGTAATTAGATTAGGGTGTAATTCTAGAAAAATATGAGGAAGATTATGAATCCCTAGGCTGAGGATATCAAAGTGTATTGACCAGGAATCTATATTTGGAGCAGTGGTTCTCAACCATCCTAATGGTTCAACCCTTTAATATAGCTCTGCATGTTGTGGTGACACCCAATCATAAGATTTTTTTGTTCCTGCTTCATCATTGTAATTTTGCTCCTGTTACAAATTGTAATGTAAATATCGGATATGCAGGATATCTGATATATGACCCCAAGAAGGGTCACAACCCAAATGTTGAGAACCACAGATTTAGAGGATGCAGAGTTGTTAAGGAAGACAGCAGAACACACAGTCTCCATCAAAGTCTGTGAATCATTGAGAAAAGAGAGAGGAAGCAGGATTTAGGAAAACTGCCCAGGGCTAGAGCTCTTGGCTGACTGATGTGGGAGTGATTTCTTATTAATAAAGAAACTGCCTGGGCCCCTTGATAGGCCAACCCTTAAGTGGGTGGAGTAAACAGAACAGAGGGCTGGGAGAAAGAAGCTGAGTAAGAGAGTCGCGATGATTCTCCTGCTCCAGGCAGATGCAGGTTAAGATCATTCCTGATAAGCCAGCTTGTGGGCTACACAGATTAATAGAAATGGGTTAGATCAATATGTAAGAGCTAGCCAATAAGAGGCTGGAACTAATGGGGCCAGGCAGTGTTTAAAAGAATACAGTTTCCGTGTAATTATTTCGGGTATAAAGCTAGCCGTGCAGGCGGCCGGGTGCTGGGGACGCAGCCCTGCCGCTCTTATTTCAACAGCTGACAGCTAAGAACCACAGGACTACCCTAATTCAGGTGCCAGTCTCAGCCTACAGGTAGTTTTGCTTGTGCTTTGGGCCATCTCTGCCTGTACATCAACTTTCCCACAGCCCTTTCCTTGGGTTTATTTCATTTGCTTAAACAATTCCCAGAACTACAGGAAGCAGGTTTAATAGTCTGCCATACAAGTGCTATAAAGGACAGGAATGGGGAGAGACATAGAGTACATACTCTCTGTAGGTACACCACCACCCAGGACTTTTCCACATGGAAACTCCAGAAGTCTATCCTTTCTGATTTCAATAGTGACTTCATTGCAATGACTTGATAAAAGCATTGACAAACGCCAAAATGAGGTTCGACAAAGAGAGTGTGTTCTGATGACTGTGAACTGGAAGATCCAGGCAAGGTCTCTTTGGCCACTTTGTCCACACTGCCAGCACCAACAGTGTGAAGCAGGCAACCTCTGGAAGAAGGAGTGAGTCTAAGGACCTCTTATCAGACAAAGGGAAGTCAGAGGATTTATGGAAAATTCAAAGACAAAGTTCAGGAACAGTTAACATCTCTATGACATTCTTGGGAGAAGAAAAAAATTCTCCTATCAGGGAGGAAATTATGAATCAGGACCTACAGATGAGAAACAGATTTATATAAAATACTAGCTAATAATATGTTTGTGTATTAAGTGCAAAATACATATTGTTACTAAAATGGATCAAATCACTTTGATGGATGAAAATTTTATAGCTCAACATACAGATTCAAATTATAAAAGTGGCCATGTTCTAATTAATTGGTCATAGGCAAATAAATTACTTCCTTTCTTAGTTCAGTCAACAATCAGAAGAAAACTCCTACCTGCTTGAAGAATGCTTAAGTAGCGTCGGTCAATATCCTAACTACAAATTAAATATTCTAGGTTAGGACAAATAGGATCAACATTGAGATGAGATGAAAACTCAAATTACCAAGGCCAGCTGGCCTGGGTCTGAAAAAGCATGGGATAAAACCGGACTTGCTGAACATAGCGGACAATGAGGACTACTGAGAACTCAAGAACAATGGCAATAGGTTTTTGATCCTACTGCACATACTGGCTTTGTGGGAGCCTAGGCAGTTTGGATGCTCGCCTTACTAAACCTGGACGGAGGTGGGGGTTCCTTGGACTTCCCACAGGGCAGGGATCCCTGATTGCTCTTGGGGCTGAGGAGGGGGGGACTTAATTGGGGGAGGGGGAGGGAAATGGGAGGCGGTGGCGGGGAAGAGACAGAAATCTTTAATAAATAAATAAATTAAAAAATAAAAATAAAAAAAGCTTATACATCGTGGCTACCAAAAAAAAAAAAAAAGAAAGAAAGAAAACTCAAATTACCTTGCCCAGATATTTAACTTCAGTATACTTTAGAGTTTTATTGATTAACTATAAAACATGGGCGATGCGTAACTAGTACACAAGTTTCTTTGCAACATTGCAGCAAAATAGTGTAGATTCAAAAACATGGGCATAGCACTTCTGGGTGGGTTCAGAACATGTGAACCTCAAACACAATGCTTGCCATTTTAAAGGAGCTAAAACTCCTAGAAAGGACTGAGCAAAAGCCGATGAGGGAAAGGCTCTCTCATCTCCCAAGGAGATAACACTTAGCCTGTATTATCTGTATCACACCTTCCCCTGTACGTGAAAGAGGAGAATATGCTATAACTGGAGACTGGCAGCTGATGCTAAGATGAATTTGTGCAATCAAACCTTTGCTATGTTCTTTACGGACAGCAACTTTTCCCTGCATACATTCTAGTCACTTTCCTATAAGTTACTCCATTTAGACGATTTTCCTATGTCTTGTTAGTTTTTCATAAAATTCTGTTTTCAATGGCCATAGCTTCTTCTTTGAATTTTTCCTGTACACATGAAAATTATTAAATAAATATTGTTTTGCTCTTATTTTCCTATTATTAGTTCAGTTTATGGCCCAAGTCACAGAACCTCAGAGAAGTTTGTTTTCACCATGGTGGAACGTCATTACCCAAAATACCCTGCTTACTCCTAAAGCAACAACTGACATTTTGGAGGCATCAGAGTGAAAAGAAATTTTTGTATCAGCCTCCCAAATATCTGCCTGTAGAGTGTGGCCAGTTAAATAAAATTATTACTAGAGCATGCACACTGGGAAATGCAGTGGGATGGTCTTTCTGTACACTGTGAATATGTGTTGCTCTCATTGGTTGATAAATAGAGATGCTTTGACCTATGGCAAGGCAGGACAGAGCCAGGCAGGAAATCCAAGCAGAGACACAGAAGGGTGGGAACTGGGATATGCTAACCAGCCACAGAGAAAGCAAAGCATACAGAAAATGAGGTAACAAGCCACGAAACACATAGCAAAGCATAGATAAGGAATGTGGATTAATTTATATGTTAGAGCTAGCTAATAATAAGTCTGAGGCATTGGCCAACTATTTACAAATAATATTAAGTCTCTGAGTGATTATTCAGGAACTGGTAGGGAGGAGAGAAGCCTCCACTTACAGGGAAACAATCAAATTGCTCCAATTCACTATTCCATATAGGATTTTGGAGTCTGTCATGCTGGTAATAGTATTTGAAACCTAGGAATTTTTTTATTTTTTCTGACATTTCTATTGCAAATGGATATATCATGCTAGTGTTTCAAACTGTTCCTTTTCCTTCTAAACAGTTTATCCACCATCAAGCCTGCACCTAGGAGAATGAAACCTTTTGAGAATAAAAGAAACTGACAAAGTTATTGCATGCAGCTGAAAATTGACCCCTTTGTTTCCTTTCTCCACCTAGTTTGCAAACTTATTTTCCTGATAATATTATTTACATTCAGGGAAATCTGGGGAAAATATGTAAAGTTTTTTTGAACAATCAGCAGATGGTTCATACTCTGGGCCAGAAATTCTACTAGTAGCCTATTTTGTTTTAATCATGGTTTGCACTTACTTCCCACTGGATAAGATACGCATACAAGTAGTGAGAAATGGGGAACTAAAATGCAATTGATTCTGCCTAAGCATTCATATTCTGAGCAAATTCTTTCCTGTTTCACTAATTGTAAATATAACAAACTTTCCAGAGGAAACCATTCTGCCATCACGAGGTCTCACAGAGTAATGATACTTCGCATGACCTTACGGACCTATTTCCTGCCTTTGGAGATAGTCACACTGCATGTTCAGTGGAAGGATTGACTGTAATCCAAGTATTCATGCTGACATCAGGACCATGGCAAAGATATTAGTAACTAAGACTATTCCTCATTTTGACATTCCATTATAGATTGAATTTGACTTAGAAACTCACATTTTCATCATAAATAAACTATTTGTTCACAATAATTATTTTATTCTCAAAATAATTTTATAATTGATAACATCCTTAATAATCAGGACAAGATGAAAAATCTAAACATAAAAATTAAAAATATACTTATGGAAAAATTCCACTCAAGAAATTGAACTATAAATAACCAAAATGGACCTGCCTTTATAATAACTGAAAACTTCAGTTATGAACATAAATGCTTCTGGTGATTTTATGCTTAGCAACATCTCTTGCTTAAAAAAAAAAGAAGAAGAAGAAGAACCCTTCTATTCCCAGAGTGAATGGGCTTTCCAGGCACAATTAGATGTTATGATTTGCAATACACAAGAACTAACTGGCATATGTACATGGGACATATTGCACATGAACAAAGGAGAGCCTCCACTGAACAATAATTCTTGCCATTGCTTTCAGCCAAGAAGTCAAGTGTCTATCAAGAAGCTTAGGAAATACTGTGCACTGTTACCTGGCTTGGAAGGGCCTTATGAGGATCTCCTCACCACCTGCACTTCCATTTTAATAACAGACATGGCCTAGCTAGACTCACCAACATTTCCAGGACAGCTGGAGTACCATCTCAACAGGTGACCTCATAGAAAGAACTCCAAAGTCAATTCAAGCTCCTAGAAGCAAATGACATCACAAAGTAGCAGATTTTCCCAAGATCACAGATCAAGAAACTTTACTCTGTCTCTCTTTTGTCTCTTTTAGACTCTCACTTGCCTTAGGGAGAACATATTTTCAATACAAGTCTTCCTCTCTTCTCAATCCATCCTGCTCAACCTCTGATCTTCTGGGAGGGGCTTTATTTCAACCTTGTCTCTCTTATCAGCCTCACTGTTTTCCTAAGAGAGGCATGATTTTTATAGTGCCATACAACAGTTGGTCAAATTTTTGTCATGTTAACTGATCAGTCTAATTGTTAGTAATGCCAGTATCTCACTAATATCAAAAATATGAATTGCATTCATCTCTGCAAATATGATCATCAAGCAGACCTATGGTAGCAGAAGGATGAATGAAGGGATGGCATCTGTGACCAGACAAGAATGTCCTGCTGTTCTTCCTGCAGGTGAGATCCTCAGGCCTAAGAAAAAGCTCATGCAATGTTTTTTGTTTACCCCAAAACAGTCACCTGTAGATAAACAACCACTCTACAAAGAGGAGTGTGCACAGCCCTGTGAGAAAATGCTGCTTACTAAGATTTCTATGACACGGAGTATCTATTTTATACGTGTGAACAGAGGACACCAGCACTACCCATCAGACAATTGAGATTCAACCTCTTTATTGGACTGACATATTCACAAGGCTGGAAGATGAATTGAATTGAATGAGGCAGTATGCTTACATATGTTCTTTTCAGTGTGTTTCGTCCTAACGCAACTCTCACTACTCAGGTCCTGAACTGATTCTTTTCCCCACAGACACAAATTGAGCTTTTACTTTAAGATAATTTACACTGAAGTTTTGAACAGAGAAACAAATGGTTTCGGAACACTCCATGGAAAAATATGTCATTTAGGCATATTAGGTTTTTGAGCTAATGATGATGAGGGAACAATAAATGTAGGAAGGATTCTCCCACTTTCTGCAACATAGACAATCCCTCATGTGTGTATAAGCAGCCCCGGAGTAGGGCATGAGACTATTCCGGACACTTGGCACCTGGAGTGAACACTAAATGAATATAAGCAAGCCTAGCAATTCATTCATTTCCAACATATATTTCACTTTCTCAAAAATTATTATACCTTACAAGCTCAAACTCCCTTTTCTCTTTGTACTATCAATTCTCACAGTTTAGTATTCTTTACTTTTTTCTTTATTTTTCTTTTCACGTTTAAAAGCTCTTGGGGCTAGTTGCTTCTTCACTTCTTTTGATCTTCCTTATTTCAAGAAGTCTCCTTTGTATTTGCAAAATTATTAAATGAAATGTATGTTCTCTGTTAATCTGCCTTTGGTTTTATTCAATCAGACACAGAGAACTTAAAAAGAATAAAGACAAGATTTATTTGTTTTGCTTTGTTTGTTTTCCTTAATACTTGGCACATAAGAGAAAACAAAACAGTTTTCTGCAGTGGAGTGTCATTGGGTATACCAACCACACCCCAGGACAGGCCTCACGCTGATGGAGGAAGGTCATTGGTTAATTAAATAAAGAAGCTGCTTGCCCTGATAGGTTAAAACATAGGTGGGAGGAGTAAACAGAACAGAATGCTGGGCGGAAGAGGAAGTGAAGTCAGACTTGACAGCTCTCCTCTCAGGGGCAGAGGCCTCAGAAAGACACGATGCTCCACTCTTGCGGGCAGAGGCAAGAGCTCTGCTCCCTGAGGTGCACGCGATGAAGCTCCGACCCAGGATGGACGTAGGCTAGAATCTCCCTGGTAAGCCACCTTGTGGGTTACAGCAGATTATTAGAGATGGGCTAGTCCAGGTGCGAGAGTTAGCCTAGAAGAGGCTAGATAGAAATGGCCAAGCAGTGATTAAATGAATACAGTGTCCGTGTAATTATTTCGGGGCATAAGCTAGCCAGGCGGCTGGGGTGCTGGGGACACAGCCCCACCGCCCCTATTACTACATCACGCCAAGTAAGAGTTAGCCAACACAACACAAAACAAATTCTGTGGTTTGGGGTGTGTGTGTGTGTGTGTGTGTGTGTGTGTGTGTGTGTACCATTGTTTTACTTTTTTTTTGTTTTATCGGGTTTTTTGTTTGTTTTGACTTTTTTAAGTTTGCAGGTATATTTATGTACAGAAAACTTAGCAGTATACATTTAACCCAGTTTAGTAGCAAGGTCTAAGGCCTTGCCTTTTCCAGTTTGGCAATTTAAGTTACAGATTTGGAACCCAGGACGCTGCCTCCCCAGTGGCTGCAGATCTCATCAGAGTTAACCTGTGTGAAGGCGGCAGTGGAATATGTCCACCTGTAGAACTGACACACCAGCCTGGCCTTTTCTTTGATGATGCAGTAGGGGACCCCCCATCTTCCAACACAGAGCAGGCAAAAAGACCACTGGCTCAATGGGGTCTACATTGTGGGCAATCACCACCAGCTGAGCCTTCTTGTTTTCCATCAAGGTGGTGACTGTATTGACCTCTGCTCGAAGGACAGGTGGTCTCTTACTTGGGACATCCCCTTTGGCAGCAACTTTCTTCTCAGTCCGGGCCAGCAGCCTTGCTTCCTCTTTGTCTCTGGCCTGTACTGGCCTGGAAGCTCAAGCAGCTGTGTAGTTGTTTGCCGACCCAGGGCCTGGAGGAGCTGGCTAAAGGCAGGAGGTACTTTGAGCCACTTACAGAAGGATGGCCCTGTGCCGCTGCAGCCTAATGTAGCTGGGCCATTTGACGAAGTCTGTGAGATCTCTTTTGAGCTGGAGGTCCCGCCCAGTGCCTTAGCTCTAAGGCCTTTTCTCAAAGGATTCAACACCTTTTTGGCCTCCTATTTCTTCACAACGGTGGGGGTTGGGACCACCTTCTTCCCCCGTGGCCTTCCTTTCCTTGAGCATCTTGCTCGGCTGGAAGAGAGAGAAAGAAAAGGGAATTGTGGGTAATAAGTAAGCAGCCTCGGAGATCTTGACTTTTTTTTTTTTAAGCTCATAGAAAGAACATAAGGCCCGGTAGGAAAGGAGGCAGGGAGAATCAAGAAGGAATGGAAGAGGAGAAAATATGATCAAAATACATTATATGAATAAATTCAATAAGAAAGCAATAAATTTGGGGTTGTCTATTATTATTAATACTTTTGTTTCCTGCTTACTTGCTCTTTTATAACTAAGGCAGTAGTAGCAGATTCGAAAAGCAATATAAATCCCAAGCCCATTTAATGACTTGTATTTCCTTCGGCACTAGAATTCCTCCAAAACGAAAGCTGAATCTAAATATGTGAACCACGGAGAAATTGTTTTGGTGGAAACAAAACACTTCAGGAATTCATGCTGCAGCATCACTAAGGCAGAGAAGCCTAAGAGATGATTCTCAGGAACCAAACTTGGTGCTGCTGAGAGACCAGCCGCACAAGCAAATCAGAAGGACGTGCCTCTTTGTGGGCTGCGCTCTCTGCCTTCACTTCTCCGGAAGGGAGCATGAGAAGACGCCCTGTTCAACACAGATTTTAAACTGCCTTCCTTTAATCCAATGCCATGGTTTTCTGACAACCAAAATGAAACTTATCTAGAAAATTTTGCTTCATTGAATTAGATCATTAAAAAAATTATATATAAGTAATTTTAAATGAAATAGTAGCAAACCATATGGTTAATACAAAATCCAGATATATTTTCAGTGTCAGGAGACTATATTTTAGTCTAATCAAACTAGTTGATTGTGCCTCTATTCCACAAAAAAAAGGAAGAGTGGTTATCAAAAATCAAAACAATGATAGTCTTTCTTTGGCTATCAGTGTGTTCATTGCATCTATTAGATACCAGCAATTATCAATAGGCATTGTTGCAGCATAGAGTATAAGTATACAGCAGATGTTATAAAAAAGCAAAGTGAGCTAAAACTTCAGCCTCATAATACCACTATAAATATGTGTCGGTAGAGTCTCTCTGCCTCTCTGTACTCCACAGAAATCTGCAGACATTTACCCTTACAAAGGAAAAGGCCAGACAGCTGTATGTGTCTCATCACCAAGAACAAGGGAAAGTAGAAAAATGTCGTCGTTGTCAGTCTTACCTGAGATAAAGAAACAGAAACTCAGAGCTAGAGCACCAAGAAAATAAAATTACGGCTAAGGAATGACCAGGGGAGTCTCAGGTATAGGAAAGAGAAGAATTTTGAGAAAAGTCTGAGGAATAAGATAAAAAAACAAACAAACATGAATGTTTCTGTCATTGAGAGCTGTTCTGTTTTAGAATGCTTGATGAGTTTAAACCAAAAAAGAGATTGGGAATGGAGACAAGAACTTCATAAAACCTACTCCTTTGATTAAAAAACAAACATAACAAAGCTATAAAATATGGGAAAATATCCCAGAGCAGAGAAATTGATGAATCTGAAGACTTAAAAAGAAGCTTCAAAAGGTACAAACTCCAATTATAAAGATAATTACAAAGCAGCCAATGCCTTGGAAGTTGCATCTAATTAGTGCTTTGCCTACTTAATTAATGTTATGGTTGACAGAACAGATATTTTTATTTAGTTGCATATGGCTTATTTGCTTTTAATTCTTAGCATGCAATCACTGCATTTCCAAAAATCATAGTAAGTAAAGTAAAACAAATATTACCAAAAGTTGAATTTGCTGATTTTCTACACTTTTAATTCAAATTGAGATTTTCATTATAATTTAAATATTAAGATAAATGCAACATTCTTTCAATGAGACTTGATTGAAACATTATTAACAAGGATAATTCTATCAAGTATCTAAAAAAATAAACCATGTATATATGATGATGAAACCATTTAAGAATTTTCAACAAAACTAGGATAAAATTATCATTGTCATTTTTTTTTTTTTTTTTTTTTTTGCTAAGTGGGGAGATAAGCATTATAAAAAGCTTCAGTGATTTGCCTGCCAATCCAATTAGGAAGTCAAGGTCCAGTCTCCTCCCCTTAGGTGAGGGGGAGGTAACAATTGAAACCAGCATAGAACATTTGGGACTGCATGGTTTGTTTTAGACAGCATGTAGCTGATGGAAATCTTTCTGCTGGTACAACCAACCAAAAAAAAAAAAATGGAGCTAGACTCTGGCTGGCTTAGGCAGGGGAATGGGAAGAAGAGGAATTAAGACTATATCCTGATATCTTCAAAGATATCAATTTAGACTCCAACATAGTGCTCTTAAATTTGAATTTCCATGCAACAAAGGTTTTATTTAGCTACATGATAAGAGGTCTGAATACAACAATCAGGTTGCATTTTGTATTTTAAGCCACCCACTAGTGATCAGAAAAATAGAAGTTTACGTTCATATACATGTACATGCACACACACACACACACACACACACACACATACATTTACACACACACACATGTATGAAGGCACATGCAGGCTAATTTTTCCTTCAGTGGGTGGGACTTAAGAATCAGAATAAGACCTTTGCACTGAGACCAATACTTTACCTAACCAAATTAAATTTCAAGGCTGAGGAAATGGGACATGGGTAAAGTGTTTGTTACATAAACATGAGAACTTGAGTGTGGACCTGCAGCTCCAACTTAAATGTCAGGTTTCATGGTGCACATGCTAGCCCAGAACTAGCAAAAGGTGAAGGTAAAAAGAATCTTGGGAGCGGAGCTAAAAAAGAGTGTTCAGGGTTTGGGGGGAGGGGGGTCCCCGCCTTAAACAATGAGGAAGATGACTGGGTGTCAACCTGTGGCCTCCACACATGCCTCCCTGGGTGGCCACACCTGTGAGCCCACATGCCCATATTCAGACACACACATAGACACAGAGAAAGAGAAGGTAAACAGAGGCAGAGGGACAGAGGACACAGAGAGTAGATAAATTTTATTTATTTATGGGGTCTTTTCACCCCTGACTCTAGTTATTACAACCAAGTGATTGATGGAAAGTATGGAAGGTCAAACTTGCTACACAATTTCTCTGATAAATTTAAAGAATGATTAAAATACCTTTCTGGATGTGGGGACACATACCTTTAATCCCAGGACCTGGAAGTCAGGGTAAGGTTGAGTTCTTAGTTCAAGGCCAACCTAGTCTAGAGAGAAAGATCCAGGGCAGTCAGGGCTACACAGAAAAGCTCTGTCTCCAAACAAAAAGTAAACAAAAAAATCCAATGCCATACACATTTTTGCCATATAAAATACAATGAGGAAAGATGGCAAATGGTATTAGCTTGAGGTTAGCCTCAGTTCCAAAATCTGAGTTGAATAATCATGTGGTGGTTTAAATAAAATGGCCCCCAAAGAGAGTGGCACTATTAGAAGGTGTGGCCTTGTTGGAAAAGGTGTGACCTTATTGGAGGAGGTATATCATTGTTGGGGTAGGCTTTGAGGTCTCCTATGTTCCTGATATGACCCAATGAGACAGTTCACTTCCTGTTGCCCATAGGGCTCTCAGCTCCTCCTCCAGCACCATATCTGCCTGCATGTCACCATGTCCTACCATGATGACAATGTACTAAATCCCTGAAACTGGAAGATACTTCAATCAAATATTTTCCTTTATAGAGTTTCCATGGTCATGGTGTCTCTTCACAGCAATAGAAATTGTCTGTATTCTGCCAATCATGTTTTAAATAAACGCTGAGTGGCCAGGTAGGAAGTATAGGTGGGAAAACCAGACAGGAAGTAGAAATGATACAATGAGAACAAGAAAATTCTGGGAAGGAGGAAGTTGATTCCTCCCACTCCTGCCCAGACTCCAAAGCAGCAGGATGTGATCTGCCCCACTGAAAAAGGTTTGAGCCACATGGCTAACAGAGTTCAAAATAGTGGGTTAATATAAGCTACAAGAGCTAATAAGTAGCCTGACCTAATGGGCCAATCAGCTTTATAACTTATAGAGATCTCTGTGTGATTTTCTTTGGGGCTTGCCAGCTGTGAGGTACCGGGCAGGACAGAAACCCCAATAAGCAGGCCCTGATAATGTTACAGAAATGGAGTAAACTTAAAAAGTAAAACTACAAAATGTACAATTTGAGAAGAAAAGGAATACTAGGAAGTGGAATGGAACTAAGTCCTGTTTTCAAGGAATTGAACAGATTAAGAAATGAATTAAAGGAAGTGGTGAACTCAGGGAAAGATCCCATCCAGCCCAGTTTCCAACTTGTGAAAAGGAATTGAAGAAAAGCTTACAGCTTGTGTGGTGGTGCATGCCTTTATTCCAAGCACTCCAGAGGCAGAGACTGATAGATCTCTGAGTTTGAGGGCAGCCTGGTCTACAGAGCAAGTACCAGACAGCAAAGCTTAGGCAGTAAATGTAATTATTGAAAACAGAAAGCTGATGTAGACATAAATGAACAGGGGGTCATGTTCTAGCCCCAGAAAGCAACAAAATTTGGCAGCTTTGACCACATGGTTCTGGCTTTAGAGTTCAGGACAGAAGGCACTATGGAATTTGCCTCCAAGTGATGCATTTTTCTAAGTTTTTCTAATATCAATAAAAACTCAAGAGTCAAATATTGGGATAAAAAGCTGATAGATCCAAAGAGTGATAGCAAAGAAGGAACAATCAGCTGACCGTAATTCTCCATGCTTCCCTGATTGAAAAGAACCACAAATCTCTCTAAGCCCTCCCTATATATGCCTGGGTCCTCCTATCTGGTCCTCCAAAATCTCTATGGCTGGTTCAGGTTGGCCAATTGCTGATTTTGCCCTCTAATTCATTGTAAAATTTACTGCCAGTCTCAGAGTGTCAGTGAGAACAAATAACCTGAAACATCTGAGTGTAAGGAAAGCCACTGAGGCCAGCCGTGTGTCAGGGATGTCCCTGAATGGAGGCTTAGAAAGGCCATTTTGTGTGAAGTTGAAGCGTGGATTGCCTTGGAGACCCCAAGATGTTGGAGATACCTGAGTCACGGGATACCTGCTGAGAAGAGCTGCTAACAGGAAGTGGAATCAACCCAAGAGAGAAGCGTGTTGTAGTCAACAAAGCTGAGAGTTCTGAAGAGCGTTTTGGCATCAGACATGGAGTTGTGGAGTTCGGAGGTTGCCCCGATGGTTTTCTGCTTTGCTTTGCTTTGGTATTTCCTCACTACCTCACTACACTCTCTTCCCTATCTTCTGAATGGTAACGCATATCCATTATATGTGAGAAATATGTGATCTGCTTTTTGATGCTAATTTTACAGGTGATTACAGTCAATATTGCATGACTCTCAGAAGAAACTTTGGACTTTAGATTTTTAAACTTTTAGTTTGTGATTGCTATAGACTATGGGGACTTTTGAAGTTGGACTGAGTGCATTTTTTCCACAAGTCTTTGGGAGCCAGGGAGTGGAATATGGTGGTTTGGAAGAAAGTGATGCCCCAAAGGAGTGACACTCTTAGGAGGTATAGCTTTGTTGGAGAAAGTGTGACTTTGTTAGAGGGAGTGTGTCACTGTGAAGGTGGGCTTTGAAATCTCTGTTCAAGCTATACTCACTGAGACAGTTCATCTCCTGTTGCCTGCGGATCAATATATAGGACTCCCAGCGCCTTCTCCAGTACCATATCTACCTGCATGTCACCATGTCCTACCATATGATAGTGGACTAAACCTCCGAGACTGTAAGCCACCCAGTAAAATGTGTTCCTTTATGAGTTTTTATGGTCACAGTATCTCTTCACATCAATAGAAACAATAAGACAAATCACTAGCTTCTTACTTCTTTTTCTTCCTCCTTGTGGAAGCCGAAATGCAGGCACATTTTCACCTTGTCTGATGGTCAGAGAGTTTGGAGGTCTGACAAGCAGAGTTGCACCTCCTAACTCAGGAGGTGATTGCTTGGTTCATTTGAAAGGAAGATAGCTCAGTCTAGTAAGTCCATGCCATCCTGAAAGGTGGTCAAGATATGTAAATGTACTTCTGCTCCTTATTTAGTAAAAATGAGGTCACCTAGGGAAGGGCGGTCTTCAGAATACATGACATAGAGCCCTTTCACTACCTAGACTACAGAATGCTAATGATATAATGTCTCAGAGTGATAAAGCCATTGACTGTTTGAGTTGTCCTTTGTAGCACACTAATAAAGTTTTTTGTTACTTTCTTCTCCAATCCCCTCATTTATGTTGGATATAAAAGCTGTGGAAAAATAAATGTGGGTGAATTTCAGGATTTCAGTCACTAGAATGCCCTCCCAATATTTTCTATGTTTTCTGTCTTATTATTTTTGTGTGTCTTCACATTCTTTACTTATATTTCTACAATTCCCACACTCGTACCCTGGTAAGTAGTATTTTTGTAGAGGCTGCTCCTTGACACCTCCTCCTTTTCTTTTGCCTCTTCCTTTTCTCTGCCTACCTTTTGTCCTCCCACATGTATATAAATATCAAAGTACTTCTTTCTTTGTGTGTATCTCCCCCCTCTAGATGACTCCTCACCCCTTCTGATTTCAAGATAAACTAATCCATGTCATCCCTTGGATCCAAACTTCAGAACTACATCTCCATGGCTAAGGCTTCAGCATGGGAGTACTGGGGGGGGGGGGGAATTTAGTTCAGTACTTTAGGAGAGAAAAGCAAACAAGTTTGAGTGAGGCCAGAACTTCAAGAGATCAGAGCCATTGAAAGGCTAGGTTGAGATCAGGCATAGTGGCCCATACCTGTAGTCCTAGAATTTGGGAATAAGAGGCATCTGGATTGCAGCAAATTGAAATCTAGTATGGTCTACCTAGTGAATTCTAGACCTGCAAATACCATGTGAAGAGATGCTGTCCCTAAATGGGGAGGGGAGCTACTGTAGGTGAATGATATGTGAACGGTTTATAGCTAGAATTAAGGATTTAGAGAAAAGTTCAAACTCTGAGAAAGAGAAATTTAAAAATCACAAAAGTAAAGAGTGGAGTGAGGTAAGATAGAGACATGAAGACTTGTTGGAGACACCAAAAGATAGAGGCATCAAAGACCAGAATCAAAACTTTAGATAAAACCAGATATACCAGCCGGGCGATGGTGGCGCACGCCTTTAATCCCAGCACTCGGGAGGCAGAGGCAGGCAGATCTCTGTGAGTTCGAGACCAGCCTGGTCTACAGAGCTAGTTCCAGGACAGGCTCCAAAGCCACAGAGAAATTCTGTCTCGAAAAAAAAAAAAAAAAAAAACAAGATACCCCAAAACTCTTGGTTTCTTATATCATCAAATTTATCAAATAATTTTAATCTATTGTAATCACAAAAAGAAAGAAGGAAAAAAGGAAAGAAAGAAAGAAAGAAAGAAAGAAAGAAAGAAAGAAAGAAAGAAAGAAAGGAAAAGAAAACCCAATAGTCACTGATCCACACAAGTAAATACTCTCAGAAAGAGTATTTCTTATTCGTAATGCTAGAAAATGAGGAATGGTACAAATATCATCATATGACTGTTGAAAGGATTGGGTGCCTCAAATGTCTTACTTTCTTACCGAGAAATGATGCTATATATTTTCCATAAATCCTTTTGCACCATGGTCTACAGGGTGGTCTGCCTGTAATTTCTATTCTTCTCATGTTAATTTTATCCTGTGTCATGGTTTTCATTTCTCTGCTTCAAGTGGTCTGAGGTACTGTGAGTACCCTCCCTGCTTTGATTGACAGTCTTTTCTCCTCCACCGTCTTACTTAATAACCCCTTTGGCCAATCTCTATAAGCAAAGTTGGCCTTCCAATACTAGAGACAAGGTCTGATATAAAATAGAATTCATTAAATTCTATTTGATGATTCTGATATCCTCCTGATCTAAACATTACTAAATTGTTCTTCAAACCTCTATTTTTAAATATTTGCATGTATACAATGTGATGTTTCGAAAGGAAATTCAAGCCTAAACTTGAAAATGATGTATTTCATATGTCCCTTATACTCATACGCTGAAAGGTAATTATACAGAGTATTTGTTTTGACTAATCACTGGAAGTCATAGCTGTAAATTTCCATTTACAGTAACATGTTGTAACTGGACAGAAATCTTTCTTGATTCCTTAATTCTGGAAGGAATAAATCTGGCCCAGAGATACAGAGATAGAGGCAGTTCAGGAAACAGTCAGTTTAGTAAAACAAAGTGACAATGCACTCCAGAGACCTAAGAAGACTGACTCATGGTCTCTGGTCTACTGACTCATGGCCTGGCGTCCTACTGGGTTCTGAGCATCTAAGAAGTTTATTACAGTTCCTTCCCTTTTGTGATGTCATTGTTAATGTCCCCACCTTTTGTGTTCAATTGCATTGCACTTGATTTAGGACCAAGATGGCTGTGTAGATTTTCTCTCCATGCTATCAGCATATTCATTAATATGCATGAATGGCTGCTGGGAGTGTGTCCTAGAACCTTGATCATTGATGCAGTGTGAACAATCTAAGGATGCTAACCACAAAGAGCATTAACTACCTAGAGACACAACCATTATAAAGCAACTGCTGTTCATGTACAACTGCCCAGCTCATCCACCATACAGTACTTGTCTGTAGAAGGGATGTGTATGTGTGTGTGTGTGTATATGTGTGTGTGTGTGTGTGTGTGTGTGTGATACTGTCATGATATGCCTGCCTAACTGCCTACTCTCAATTTCTTTCCTCAAAAAATTAAGATTCAAATCTTTCAAGGAAAGAACAATGAGTTTGTTCTACAACAAATTCCTCCTGAAGGATTCCTTATGACTTTCTGATCTTCAGGGTTATCAGGAAGGAATGAAGATGCCCTACCCTCTTGGATTACTAACAAAAGGGGGCCCAGATCTTTTAGGTAAGGACTGAAATTCTGGGAAATCTTGTCTTGATGCATCCAAAGTCCAGAATTTGGCTATCTATAAGTAAGATTCTAAAATTTGGAAGTATTGGTTAAAAAAAAAATCTCTTTTTATGCTTAAGGACCTAACCAAAAAACCAATCCCATTTGCAGATATTCCACAAGGAAGGCAGAACAGTGCAGTCAATAACCCGAGCACTTGGGAGCACACTGACCACAGTGTAGTTTCTCCTTCACTAGTGTTGAGGCTTAGGCAGACCTTTCTATTTAAGAAGCATCACATAGTCTCAGATAAGAAACTTCCTAATGGAGCTATATATAGGCATGGCTGTTGAGAATACCAGTAAATTTCTGAAGTGCTGAAAAATCCCAGAGAGTCTGAGGAATAAATGAAGATGTATTAAGTATCCAAAGCATAATCATCAATGCATAAAAAAGTAAAATTTTTTAGAAATGAATTTTAGAAGTAAATTTTTTTAGGAATTTATGAATAAGAGTAAAATCATAAGATATGGGGAGAGTGTGGAGTAAAATTGTCAGTTTCATTATAGAGTGTTTCAGTTCTTAGCCTAGTCTCACATCCCCAGAGAAAGACAGTTCCTGAGGGGGCAGACATTTTGAAAGCAATTTTAGCTGCATTGCTTTTATTATGGAGTCACTGTAAACTGTGGTCACTTGTACATGTCAGTATTTGAGTCCTTATAAACCTTCTAAGTTTGAATGACTTAATTTTATAGAGTAGGGTAGTTACATAAGGAAAATTATAAGAATATCTGAATCATTCTGGGAGCCTGAGAAATGGATGAATGGTTAAGGGCGGTTGCTGCTCTGTCAAAAGATTAGAGTTCAGATCCCAGGACCTACATCCAATGCCTCACAAGAAATCCTTGAAATATTCTAGAACTTTCTAAATAGAAAAAAAAAGAAGTAGGTTTTAGTGGCAATTCTCCTGGCCAGAGCTATATAGTCAGTACTAGATGGGGAATACAAAGTTGACCCTCTATAGGGACAAGGCCCCTCCAATCCCTGACTGGATGGTTTCAGTTTGCAAAGTATATGAAAATCCTAAATATTACAAACTTAATATTTATGTAAATTATGTAAAATTATGTAAATTAGTTTTCCATAATATTGAAGGAGACAATGAAAATAATAGACACATATACTCTTTTCGGTTATTTATTTAAGAATATGTCCAACACTTTTACTGGCCTATAGAACCTGAAGTTTCACTTGTTAAAGGACTGAGGAAGTGGTTGGTTTCAAATGGACCTCTGGTAGCAGACAACGCACACAGAATGATGTGCATTGTGAGTTAGTAGTACCCCACTGTCAGCTCCTGACACAGACAGATCAGGAGCAGAATGGGAAACACAAGGGTCCCAACAAGCAGACAGAGAGGCCCACTCATGTTGTAGTTGGGAATTCCTCTGTTAATGGGGTCCACGAACCCGTTTTTTATAAGGTACTTTAAATTCTCTGTGGGTCCACAGTTCCTGGAGGACTGTGGTGGGTCTTCTATGGGTCTGTTGGGGTAGGGAGTAAGGCGTGGCTTGTGAATGAACAATTCAGCGGAAGAGCATAAGCATCTCAATTGCTATGAGCACAGAAAGTGAGACAGTGATAGAACCTTCCCAGTTGGCCCAAGAGACCAAGTTTTTTAGGTCTTGATAACCATTTAGCTACCTGGCTGGTAAAAGAGAGGTTTCACCTGCCTAAAGAGGCCAACTGTGCATTATGTCACAGACCTATGTGGCCTCATAAAATTTCACCAGAAAGACCTGCTAGGTTAGAGTAACAGCTTCAGAACCAAACAGAGCATGGGTGAAGCATTGTCTCCCATGCAAAAACATAAGAGAGTTAGGTTTTGATGGAACACAAGCCTGTATTTTGAGAAGAACCACATCCAGGGCTGTGACATCATAGGGTAGAGTCTACTCAGGATGTATATCCAGGTATGACTAGAAAACTGGATGTTTCCTGGGGGTTAGGATCTCCATGGAGAATGTAGCCTCCTTTGCCACCTGGTAGGAAATCTGGGATGTGGAGGATGACACCTTTTCATTTTGTAGAAATTAGAGAAGCACAAAGCTGGGAATTATTTCCTCACGAGCACATTAGCCAGCTAGACTGTCTTCTCTGTCCGGGTTGGAAATATTTCTATACACAGTAAGGTGTCAAATCATGACAAGCACTGACCTCGACACTTCGGCAAGAATGTGACTCATGAAATGTTCTTCCCAGCTTTCTCAGAGATGTGAGTGCCATCCATTGGCCATGCTGAGCCAGGAAAGATGGCACTTTGATCCCTGAAAGATGTAATCACTTTGCTGATATGTCTGACAGACTGTACGAGAATTTACTTTTGTTTGTGGAGGGGTAGAGGAGAAGAGGTCTTTGTGGTCTTTTTGGTTGGTCTTTTATTTCTGTTTTTGTTTGAGACCCAGCCTCCTATAACCCAGTCTATCTTTGTATTCACTGTATAGCAGAGGCTGGTCTTACAATCCTGATCTTTCTGCCTTCGATGGCTAAGTGCTGAGATTATGAACATGTGCTACCATGTTCGGCTGTCTGTGGCTCTTTCAAGTTTCTTCCCTCTATGCCCTTTCTTATTTATACAAAACAAATATCATCCATTTCTATTTCAAGTTTTGTATCACTTTCAACATCTGGGTGTGGTTAAAGGGAAGATGCAAGAGCAAGAAAAGATTAAGATGCCTGAGGAAGTTAGCAACGGCTTTTGGTTTGCTATGGCCAATACTTCTTAATTATTCATTTTAATTTTTGAGATTATAATGTAATTACATCATTTCCCACTCACCTTTACCCACTCCAAACCCTGTTTTATTTCTGTGACAATGTACATGATCAAGGAAACTTATAAAAGAAAGCATTTGCTTGGGATGCTCAATTTTATCCAGTTTCAGATGGTCAGTTGAGGATCATCATGGAAGAGAGTATGGCTACAGACGGTCATGATGCTGGAGCAGTGGCTGTGAACTCACCTGTGATCGGAAAGTTATAGACATTGACAGAAAGGCACTGGGCTTGATGTAGGCCTTTGAGACCACAAAGCCCATCCCCAGTGACACACCTTCTTCCAACAAGTTCAAACTTACTCCAACATGGCCACACCTCCTACTCATTCCTAAACAGTTCCACTAAGAGGGAAATAAACATTCAAATAGATGAACCCCCTTACTTCCCACATACTCCTTGCTACTTTTTCAGACTCATGACAACTTTTTTCTTTGTTATTGTACACACATACTTATGGGGGGATTTGAGTGAAGAGGTGTGCTAGGCATGAAAACATAGCATCTAAAGAAATACTTTTCAAAAGTAAGTACTAGCCAAGACCGTTATGTTTGTTTGCTGCATACAATACCATCATATTATATAACTGTGGCTGACATTGTACTCATTAAGTTTTCCTGGCCAACATCAAATCCTGGCCATTGTCTTGTTACGGCTTCCTGACTGTTGGTTTTACAGGCATACGCCACCACACCAGGTTGACAGTCTTGCTCTGAATCATGAAGTCATATTCTTTAACAACTTAATAAATTTTCACAATAATTTAGAAAAGAAGCAGCCCATTTTATGGTGCTTTAAGGGGTTGCCAAGGCCAGAATGCACTTCAACTTGACAGTGTTACCAACTGAGAGCTGCTCATCCGGGTTCACATGGGTCTTGATGGACTAGCAATGCCCATTGCCTGAAGTATCCTCTACCAGGCCTCAACCAGATCCACATGGAGGTCATATAGTAGCCCCCATTACCTGCTTTATGCAGTTCAGGAAGGCCTCCATCACACAATGAAATAAAGAAAACAACCTGTCTCCTGTCACAGAACAAGGGTCACTTGACCCCGATTACCTTTGAGACCTCAGGCTCACTTGATTGTCAGGGTGACAAGCAGCAAATGTATCTGTCCCAGTCACCATGGATCTACCTCATTATACCCTTCAGGCTTACCAAGGAGAAAGCATAGTCTGAAGTTACTGATGATGCAAAAGAAACCTTCATAGTTCTCAGCAATGGCTTTGACAATGTCTTACTCAGCCAGACCAACTGGACCTGTCGGGACCACAGCTTCATGCAGCTGATCTGGGAAGCTTGTTCTAGCTATGATTACTTCAGTGCACTAGAGTCTTTCTGTGCTGTCTCTCCTGCTGGGGACTCCATGGTCTGTACCTCCCTTCTTCCTTTTCATGAAAATTATCTCAACAACAGTCACTCATCCTGATCCATTAGTTGAGTGGTAGTTTTCACTCTTAGGTGGCTATCACCTAGCTTCCTAATACTAAAGATCTGTGAGGGATTATATCATGTAGTTTTCTCTAGACATAAAAAATAAAAATGTAGTAGTGCAGTGGGATAATGCTCTTGTACACTATAAAGAATGGACACTCATATCGGTTTAATAAAACACCAATTGGCTAGTAACTAGTCAGGAAGTAAATGTGTGGAAACCAAACTAGAATACTGGAAAGAGGAAAGGCAGAATCAGTCACCAACCAGACATAGAGGAAGCAAGATGGGAATGCCTCACTGATAAAAGGTACCAAGCCATGAGGCTAAACATGGACAAGAATTATGGGCTAATTTAAGTTGTAAGAGCTAGTTAATAATAAGCCTGAGCTAATAGGTCAAAAGGTTTATAATTAATATAAGCCTCTGTGTATTTTTTTTTGGAACTGAACAGCTGCAGGACCAGGCAGGACAAAAAATTCCATCTACATAGTAGTCCAAATATTGAACAGACTGTAGAAAATTCTTAACTCTCATTTCCCTATTTAGTTTTGCCACCCAGTTCCTATGGTGTGATCCTAACACTGAGGATGATGTTAATAAATAGGCCTTTGGGGAGATGATTATATCATGAGGGTAAAACCCTAGCAAATGGCTGTAGTGTTATGAAGGAGATTCAGAGAGCAGCCTTAATCTTTCTGCTACATAATGACATAATCAGTGCTTTTGAGCACAAAGAGTGATCAGAGATTAAATCTGCTGTCTCCTGTCCCCCTGATCTTGGACTTTCAAACTTCCAGAAACTGTTTTCAAAAAGGCACTTAGTATTATTGTATTTTTATAGTAGTTCAACCTTGCCCCCCCCAAAAAAAAACCTATAAAGTATTATTTTAGTTTAGTTTGGCAGAAACAAAGGCCTTTGAAAAAATTGCGTTCTCCAATGACTAATGCATTCCTTGTATAAATACACCCTCAGTAACATAAATGTGTAGTGAATCAGTATCTTAAAATTTTCTGCATTTCTATGAATAGTATAGCAGTATTCACAAGAGTCACAATTGAAAACAAGCTTAATGACCCATGATAAAAGAACAGGAAAAGAATAGAAATGTCTCACCATTTCCAGCACCATGGAGAAACCTGACAATTATGCTAAGTCCCACAAATCCAGGCACATAAAGACAAAGATTTCATAATCTTACTTATATAAGATACCCAAGTGGTTAAATTCATATTGCCCAGTACTACCCAATGGTGGTTGCTGAGATCTGGGGCTGAGCTGCAGGAGTACGATGAAAAGTTATTGCTTACAGGGTACAAAGTTTCAATCATGGCAGATGAGTTTCAGTACAGTAAAGTGACTATGGCTAACTTTGTACTGTGTCATATACTTGAAATTTGCTAAACGTTAGCAAATTTAAGTGTTATGAACAGAAAAATAAAAATAATGGGATCCATGTGAGATGATGGGCATGTTAATTAGCTTTATGGCAATTATTTCACAATGATACATATTTAGAAATATCAAATTGTGGACATTAAGTATATGGTTTTTGTCAGTTGCTAGCTATGAGCTGAGAGAGGAACAAAGTGGTAAGAAAGTAGTTAAGAAAAGAGAAAAAAATTAGTCGCAAGGTCATTCAGTTGATATCTCTCTATATGGTTACATGTTGCTGAAGAATATTCTACTGTATGTTTATATCTCAGCTTAGTTGTACATTCATCAATTAAAGCATATTTGGCATATTAGTTTGGAGTGTGTGTGTGTGTGTGTGTGTGTGTGCGTGTGAGTGTGAGTGTGTGTGTGTGTGTGTGTGTGTGTGTGTGTGAGAGAGAGAGAGAGGGCGCCCTGCTATTAGGAACATTCAAAATTATTTACAGGAGAATATATTTTATTGTTTTTTGAATAAGCACCTGGATGTGTGTTTGTAACAAAGGGTTAGACAGTTCTCCACAGTAGTGGTGATATTGAGCTCCTACAAACAAATCTATTTAAGGGAGTTGTCCTACACTCTAACTACCAGTGGATAATGTGTCCACACGCTGAGGATGTAGTGCTATCTCGCTGTATTTTCATTCCTATTTAACTGCAACAACCAATGGGGAACGACAGAGATCACAACAGGACTTAATCTCAAGTATCATAGGTAAATTGCTTAAGCTCCTAATTTCTGCAGTTCTTCTTCCTCTAATTGTTGCAAATCACAGTACCAGCACCATAGGATAAACTGGAGAACTGGTGCATAAAGTATAGGGAATTTTCAGAACAGTGTCTGAGGCATAGAAAGTGTATAATGAAGGTCTCCATTTTTGTTGCTGTTTATTTTAACTAAAATATGTTTAGCTATGGCAAAAGCAAATATTACCAACATATTTTAGATGCAAACTTCAGTTGTATTACAAGGTCAATCTTCTGAAGCTATTCCTGGAAATATTTTATAGTATGGGGAAGCCATCAAAACAAGGAATAGTGTGGGTTCATGTTAACATCTCTCACCTTCCTGTATCCCAGAGACTAAATAAAATGCCAGGAAGCAAAGAAATGACTTTAAAATGATTTCTGTATGGCTAATGAAGAAATTAATTTAAGAGTCCACAGCTCTTGCTCAATCATGATGCGGGGGGGGGGGGGGAGGAGCCTCAACTTGATGTGCCAGGTTTTGTTTACTAGTTTGGAAGGCTTTATCCTTTCCGAGGAGTAGATGGGGAGTGGGAAAGAAGGTGGGGGGAGCAGGAGGAAGGGAGGGGATACTGTGGTTGGTAGGTAAAATGAACAAAAAATTTGAAAAATAATCTACAGATCTTGACAATGTTGGGGTTGGAGTTATAGGTAAAAGAGAATGAATGGAGAGAAGAAAACTTCAAAGTAGATTTTTGGCAGAAGACTTATCAGCAGACATACTAGGACAGGTAGACAAACCAGGTGAAATCTGGAGAGGGCTGAAGAGGCTTCATGGAAGTCCTGGGATTTATGACTGACTTAGCAGAGTAGAAGGTAGAAAGGATGTGGAGGTTTAAAACAGAAAGATCTAGATCATATATGAATATCAGGTGATGCAGAAAATTGAGTCGGGTCTGAGAAACGAAGAAACTGACAGCTTCTGCTGACTAAAGGTAGACTCTTAAAAACATACCACTGTTTTCAACTGAATTGTAAGCTCAAGGAGACCCCCAATATTGAAAGCAAACATTTCTACAGAAAAAAAAATTAACATCTCCATGCTATATGGAGGAAGAATACATCCACCAGAGACAGATCACAGATCCCAGTAAATAATATCACACTCTTCCCTTTTCCATAACCCAAATAAAGCATTCAAGGAAACAGACCTTACAACTAGAATGAACCATGTAGAAGAGAAAGTATCCAGGGTTCAAATAAAGGATTAGACCACACAAGAAATAATAGGAAAAGGTTTTTAAAACACAGGAAAAGATCATATAGGAAGTGGGGGACACTGTCAAGGGACAAAAACCTCAGTTATTTATTTATTTATTTATTTATTTATTTATTTATTTATATTTATTTATTTATGTAATTTAGATCTCCTGAATACATTGGAAGTGTGGGGTCATGTGAGAGGGTAGATGGGGAGAGAGGGGAAGGAAAGGAGCAGAGCAAAATGCATAACTCAGTAAGAACAATTAAAAAAAGAAAGGCTATTTAAAAAGGGCAAGACGTAGTATAGGCATAGATGTGAGAGAAGAATCTCACGTTGTTGGGGAACGCTGTTAGGCCATCATCTTTAAGAGGTGGGTCTTACCCAGAATCAATCCACACACCTTCAAACACCTGATTTTTGACACTTATGCTGGAAAGGTTGCGGGGAAAAAGGAACGCATTGCTGGTGGGAGTGCAAGACAGTACAGCCCCTTTGGATTTCAATGTGGCAATTTCTCAGAAAATTAGGAAACAACCTTCCTAGAGACACAGTAATACCACTTTTGGGTGTATATCCAAAGGATGCTCAATCATGCCACAAGGACATGTGCTCAACTATGTTCATAGCAACATTGTTTGTCATAGCCAAAACCTGGAAACAACCTAAATGCTCCTGGACTGAAGAACAGATAAAGAAAATGTAGTACATTTACAATGGAGTGCTACACAGCAGGAAAAAAAAGATATCTTGAATTTTGCAGGAAAATGGATGGAGCTAAAAATCATTATTTTGAGTGAGGTAACTCAGACACAGAAAGACAATTATCACATGTACTCGCTCGTAGGTGGTTTTTAAACATAAAACAAAGAAAACCAGCCTACAAACCGCAATCCCAGAGAACTTAGACAACAATGAGGACCCTAAGAGAGACATAGATGGATCTAGTTTACATGGGAAGTAGAAAAAGACAATATCTCCTGAGTAAATTGGGAGGATGGGGACCTTGGAGGAGGAATCAAGGGGGAAGGGGAGAGGCAGGGAGAGAATCAAAGAAAAATGTAGAGCTCAATATAAATCAATTACAAAAAAGAAGATAATGGCAAAAAGACAAAAAGAGATGTGGGTCTCAGTTAAGACATGGCTTTACTGGGACCCAGGATAAAACCATGTGCACCTCCAGGTACTCAATCTCTGAGCCTTTTCCTGTGGGACATTGTTGTGCTTGGATTTCTCTTTTCCTGTTTCGTGAGTTTTCCCCTTATAATAAATAAAATATAATTGTTTTATCCTTAGCTAGCCTGGTTATTTCAACACCACCTTAATGGCATATACCATATCTTCAACAAAAATCATAGAAGAAGAAAACTTCACCAAAGTAAAACAAAGCCATGCAGATAAAAAAAAGCTCATAGAGCACCAAATGAACAAAATCAGAAAAGAAACTCCTCCTGGCATATTGCAATTAAATCACTAAGTATGAAGGACAAAGAAAGTATACTGAAAGCAGAAAGAGAAAAAATATAAGTCACATATAAGGGAAAACTGAAACCCTAGACAAATGACTACAGGCAGCTAAGGAATGCTGGGAGTGAGAGAATTGTCTTCCCTGCAGATGAGCCTCCTAATTGGTTATCCAATACCAGCTTCTCAAGACTATATGTGTGTGTGTGTGTGTAAATAAATAACAATAAAAGATAAATCAGCTGGTATTTATATATTTATCTGTTTACATATATATGTAACAATAACAGTTAATTAAAAAGAGGCCTTCAACTGAAGAGAGCATGGATAGGCTTGGAGGAAGAAAAATGAAGGAAGAAAACTATGCAATTGTATTTTAATTTAATTAAACAATAACAATTAAAATAAATAAATAAAAACTTTTTCCTCATCTCTCTCAGAAATCTCTGATGCCCTCGAAATTTTATCTGCAAGCCTGAGCACTCTAAACATCCCATAGCATTTAAAACACACTATGTTGTCATTTTCTTTTTTTATTGAAAATAGATCTTTTTTTCATACAATACAACCTGACCAGTTCCTCTCCCTCCACTCCTCCCAGAAATCTCTTCCCTTCTCCCCCAGATCCATTTTCTCTCTGTTTCTTTCACCTTCAAACAAACAAGAAACATTTGGCAATAATGAATACCAAACTTGAGGGAAATAATAGTCAATAAATGTGCTATGAATAAATAAATGATCATGTGAATGATTGGATAAAATTGGTCATTTGGGGAACACAGATTAAACGACAATTAGGAATGAAAATATAGCTAGATGACTGTATAAAAGTGGTTTCTGAAGACATAAGTACAAAAATAAGGAAGAATGTCATTTGTTAAGTTTGTTTTACTTTAAAATAAAGATATACAAATTTTATTTTCAAAGTTATAAAATTCCTACCTCTGTAATTGGATTGACTAGCACACTCCAAACATACCTTTTTACATAAAGAATTTTTATCTTAATACTCACTTGATCATTTTTGAAATTGTGACAAACTACTAATAAAGGCACTCATTTATAGTAATTTGATTTTATTCAATTCTCCTCCTGAGATCAAAACCATTATTCAAGTATGGCTTCCTTGGTTGTTACCAGTCTTTATTAGAAGAATAGACATTTTTCATTTAAATATCAAAATAGAATCTCAGCTGTTAAAATAGAATCCCATTTTTCATTTCTGAGTTAGCACAAGACTATAACAAATATTTCAAATGCTAGGAGCAGATATAACTAAGGGACACCCACTGATACCTGCCCTAGGAAATTCAGAGGCCCCTAGAGCAGATGACAGAGCATGTGAGTGACAGTGGTGAAAAAAAGAAGGTTTTTTCCAGGTAGGAGATAGAACGCTCGGTCAGGATCTACGTGGGTCTTTATACAAATATTGTTGCGAGTGCACACATTAACATTTTCCACCCTTTCAATATCAGGTCTCTCCTTACAGTTCATGTTGGTATAACAGGTGCATTTAAAATGCTCAGAAAAGTACTTCAGGTCGCCAACTCTAGGGTTGCCAACCACTTCGAACTTCTCATTTTTCGAAATAATTTCTAAGTTCTTCGGATTCAACTGAATATAGTGATTTGAATTCTTGTCTTTCCTTGTACAGATGCCTCGATGGTTGCAAAGTGTTTGACTGCACATTTTGGCTGCTAGGGTGACGTTGATTATGTATGGATACAGGATAGAGTTCGCGTATTTGTGTAGGGCTGGACAACCTGTCTGTAAAATAATAAGGCCGTCAGTGAGGGCAGAAAGGTTCACGTTCCTGTGTGAACAGATATCTTATAGTAACTCTTAAAATCAAATGAAGCATCTGACTGAACAAGTGACACAAATGCCCATTTTCACTCAGACAAGGAAGGTTATTCCAACTATATTTTAACATTTGCAAGTTCTGTAAGTCATTTAGTGCTGCAGAAGAATTGGTTAGTTGAGGCTTAACCTGCCCCAGACTTCATCTTTCCCAATAATTCATAAATTAATCAAGAGTATGGAATTTCACAACTGTTAGACTCGGACTTTGAGGTTTGCTTGCCCGACAGTAGTATCACCTTCATGAATAACCGTGTCTGCCAACCTAGCGAGCCTCAAGTTTTGCAGATCTTGGGTTGCTCTCTGGATCACATAAGGAAAATTGGCTAACTTGGTCCTGCTTCAGTTTCATCACTTGTAGAGCAGGAATGATTTTGCTGGCTGCCTCACAGGGTTATTGTGAAGACAACTAATAAAACGTATGTATATGAGATTTCACATTTCTTCAGTTAACCCTCAATAGATCATAAGTAATTTTACCAATCAGTTAAACATAATTAAACAGATTCAAAACTGATGTCTCAAAATGATAAAATATGTTCAACTCTGTACCTTGTAGCTAAATGTTACACAGTCAAAGGCGTGCATGACAGTTCTTTAACAAATTGTGTACGTAAGAGAGATGAAGGGCAGAGTGGTCCATCTTAACATCACTGTTCTTAAACTTGGTCAGAGGTCATTAAAAAAAAACATTGTTGATTATGATCTGTAGTGATCAACAGTCCTACTGAATGAGGCAACTGTGGTAGCACATTGACAGGAAGAGCAAAGGCTCTTTGCAGCTGACTTGGATCTATTGGCTATTTTCTTTGTATTGAGACTTTATTTTTGGTTCAGTAATGACCTGGAAAAGATATCTCCGTTCTGTCCCCAGAGCCTGTGACTGTGTGAGCTTACAATGGAGGAGACTGTGGATAAGGTTAGAAGCCAAAAAGGGAAGTAGCTGAAATCGAGCCTGGAGAGCCAGCTACCAAGAAGCGTTCCACCATGGTTCTGCTTCAGTTCCAACTTCCAAGTTCCTACCTTGAGTTTCTTCCCTGTAGTCCCTCAACAGTGGACTGTGGTCAGGATGTATAAACCAAGCAAATCCTTTAGCCTGTAAGTTCTGGTCAGAGTGTTTTCTCACAATAAAAACCAAACTAAGAAAACTAGCATAGCAGGTTCATATGAAGCTCTTCTAATATTCCATTTGTGTGGAATGCTGTATATTTGCATTTTACATGTGACTGACTTCTTACACGTGACACTCTGGTTTTACATAATTAGAAAGTAACTATTCAAGATACTTTCTTTGTAGACTCAAATCTCTGTGTTAGCTGCTTATAAAGCACCAATATTTTAATTTTTGTGTAGTTTTTCCGAAACACTATTATATTCTAAGAGTTTATGGTCTATGCTAATATTCTTAAATATTATATTCTCAGCGCTAATGATACATTTAAAAGTTATACCAAGTTCAAGGAGTATTGGAGCTATTTTCAGAGATAAGGATGAGACAAAAGGCAGATTGTGGGAATGAAGATTATTTGAAAGTCATCTTTCATCTTCTCTATGGAAAGATTGAAACTGGCAACCTAAAGGTGCTATATAATTAAACCCACACTGGCCAATTTCAAGTTCCCAACCAATAACACTGAATGCAGAGTTGGGAACTGAGAAAGCTACTATTTCATAGTATGGAAGTATGATGTGAAAAGCATCCATTCTAGAGTGTTCCACCGATGCAGATACAACAAATATACACAATCTCAGGTACTGGGATGGACATGAAACAAAATAATTGGTGTATTGTAAGCATTAGTTATTTTTGTACTTAGTGAAGTTTATTTATCTTTTGATTTTTAGTAATGACCATGTTTAATAACTGCCTCACAAGAATCCCAAATATTAAAAAAAAATACACATCTCATAAGGTAGGACTGGTAGAACTGGTTTTATCACACCACAGGATCCGATAAAGCGGAGTGGAAGGAGATAGCTTACTTGATACTTTTTGTGTGTCAATTTTAACAACTAGAAAAAGGGTATGGACTGGCTGCTAAAGAGGCTAAGAAGACCCTTCATGTGAAAGTATAAGTACCTGGGATTTATTCTCATAACCAACTTCCAAAAGCCAAGTAGAATATCATGTGATTATATGCTCATCACTAGGAAGGCAGAGACAAGTAAATATATTTTGGGCTTTTTGGCCAGCCAATAGAGCCAAATTGCTAAACTCTGGGTTAAGTGACCGACTCTCTCTTAAAAGATAAGGTGGACAGCAATCAACACTGCTTTTGTGTCCACACACACACACACACACACACACACACAATCAGCCTCGGCTTAGCAATGTTAAATTCACATTTATTGACACATACACATATACGCACAAGTATATATGCCCAGAAACTCTTTCTTTTATTCAAGAAATTTATAAAATGATGACAATTCTTGATATGAGGAATTAAATTCTAGAGACCTATTGTCTGACATTAAAGCATCATGTCAGAAAACTGAAACTGTAGTCCTGGTTGCTACTTACAACACGGAGCCTAGGGAACGCCAGTTAATCCCTTTGAACATCTGATTCCTCAAGACAGGTACAACATTTTCTACTTCATAATAAAAAAATGTAGTATATCTTAATTTGACAAATAGTAAGCATTTACTTATGGCCAAGCATAATGCTAAAATTCTTAAGACAAAGTCCTCAAAAATCATTAAGGATAGAATTATTTTCTATTTCATATACCAATACCTTACCTGTACACGTTGTGCTATAGATATAGAATCCCATATTACAACTCCACTGGTCCCCAGAGCAACAGCTTCACCAATAGTGTTCACAAGGTCATTCTGATAAAGGTGATACAAAGAGTTAGCAGGGAGTAACCAGTGGAGGCATTTACGCAGGACAGATTCACCAAGCAGAGCATGCTGACCTAGCAATAATGCTTTAAAAACTAATACACTCTTTAAATCTTTTACTCTGGCATTTCTTTACTATATATATTTAATGCTTTCTGCTAGAAAAAGACCCAGATTCCAAGAAGAGGAGGAGAAAAAGGAGAATGGTTAAAATATTTTCTACATTTTGCAGTACTTTCATGGCTGCTAACAGACCATATGACTATATTAAACACTAAAAATGTACTAATTTTGCCTTCTTCAGAGAACATAGAACTACTGATGTCTGTATTCCTAAATGATACATAGAGCTGAATTACACTTTTGAATAATATTGCATTCCTGTTGACACTATTTCTGCACAAAAGCACATAGCTATAATTCTTTGATTTACTCACAAGAGAAAGGAACTCCCATATCCGATCAGAGAAAACAACACGTGTGTACAGAAAAACAGGAAGTGGATTTTTTTCCTCACGCACTTTAGACATCCTGATGCCTTCCACTACACGGTAGCGGTTGAAGAGTTTTGCATTTGGCGATGATTTCAATTCTCTCTTCAGATAGGTTGCTGGGTAAAGAGCTGTGCTTTCTTTCCATATCCAGCCAAGATTATTATTTCTCTCTATTTCTATATTAGGACACTTTCCTTTGTATCCTGGATCTAGGTAATTTTGATAATTATAGCAATCAGGAAAAAGAAAAAAACCCCAGAAGTATTTTGGTCGAAGTTTTTTCCCCAATTTTAATGTCTCTTCCATATACTTTCTTCCTGCCGATTCAAATTGTTCTTTGGCTTTTATGTTGGCTTGTGCAATGTTCATACCTGGATTTTGGGTCCGTATCAACTGAATAGACTTATTCTTATAAATGTCCTTTGGTGTCCAGTTTCGTTCCCAGGTGGGCCTCCATTCTTCCCAGTCAATGACAGCTAGGCCCAGTTGGTCTACTGGAATGTAATGCTTGATGTCAGTCTTAGCTTTGTCCAAATGCTCCTGAAAATTCCCCGCCTGAGGTACTCCTCCAAACACTTCCCTTTGTTTCTCGTCTATATGCGGATACTTTCCAAGTCGGTCAATATAGAATATTGTGACAGCCTGCCCTGTGGCATTTTTCCGGGGACTTCCAGTTAAAGAGAAGAAACTCATATCCAATGAGTGATTAACACTTCCAATACAAGCTTCAGCTGGAACATTCCAAGCCCAAAGGAAAGTCTCATTTGGCATAAGTGGTGCAGCCCTATAATCCACCGCCAAGGAACATGGACTCAAAAGGAAGATTATTACCACGACCTGGAAAGTACCCTCAGACTCAGTAAAACTCTTCCTAAAGAGGTGCTTAAATCTCAACTCTCCCATCATCGAGACTAATTACTGTGCAAACACTGATTTCTTCTTACACGATTAGGTTTGTACAGTATTTGGTGCAAAAGGTAAGAAAGATAGAGATGAAGTCCACCATGACAGTGTGATGATTGCTTTATGTTGAAGATTATACGTCCTGAGTCACATTTCAGGAATATTTTTGCAGCACGTTCAATCCAGAACTGAAAAAAAAAAGACAAATATGGACTTCATTGTAGCAGGGATAAGAGCTTTAGCAAGTCCTCAATGTTTTATGAGGAGAACTTAATTTCAAAAGGAAGAAGGTCTACTATTGTGTTAAAAGCAATACATTTTTTCTCTTCTGTATGAAACAAAATCAGTAACAGTCAACATTCATCTTCAAAAATCATCCCTGATCCCACACAGAACTGAATGTAACACTTTCTCTTTTATTGTGTATATAAAATATTGTATCTAGCAATGCTTTAGTGAAAACAACCTGAATAAAGATAAATTCTTATGTGTTGGTCTTAAATGACCGCTCTGTAATGATCGACTAAATTTTGAAAACAACCTTTCACAGAATTAAATACTTTTTCAGGTATGAAAGAAATTATTTTTTAACTTTGGAAATCATAAAACTCAATGCACTCACTTAGATTGAGGGAGTCTCTTGAAGTCAGTCATGAAAACATAGACACACAACCAAAACTGCAGCCAAGAAGTTGTACTTATGAGTATAGCGTAATGATCAAAGAAAAAGAGGCTATCAAGTTGAGAATGAGGGGACACACGGAAGCAGTTATGGGAGAGTATTTGGTAGAGACTGGAAGTAAAAAAGTGAAGGGAAAAGTGATGTCATCATTTTAGTTAAAAATCAATAAAAATTGGAGATTGCGCATTACTAGCACACTGATCCCAAAGAAATACGTACCCGGAGTCTTGATCTAGATAATGCAGAGGTGTTTGGGGATAATATCAATAAGCAAAGTCTTCATCAAAGACTGAGATTAAAAAAGAAAAGAAAAGGAGAAACTTCTTTAGCAGAAATCATTTCAATTTGTAGAAATTTAGGGGAAACCTATACAGTTGTCTCTCTCTCTCTCTCTCTCTCTCTCTCTCTCTCTCTCTCTCACACACACACACACACACACACACACACACACACACACACACACACACTTATCACTGGTTTAGGTCCTCATACTTCCAGATATAATAATCTAGATATGTTAGTTAGACAATTAAAAAATAATCAGTAGACTCTGGGTTATCAGATATTTGTGGAAGTTATCACCACAAAATAAGGGTGGAGCATCTGTATTTACAATAAATCACACACTAGTAGTACTCAAGAGATTGCTCTGCTGCTGCTTTAACCTCAAAAGAGATCCTTGGTAGTTTGTTGACAGAAAACAGGAGAGTGAAGTGCCCCCATCACAGATGGTTTAACCAGACTTTCCACGTTGAGAACATCTTTAGACAAATCTAACTAGAAAGAATACTTCAAAGCTCGGCCTAAATATCACTTCTTCATCCCAGTCATTGCAGATAAGACAGAGCTAATAACAAACATGATGACCCAAGAAAGTGCCAGTCTATTTATAGCACTTTTTCAAATTTAAGATCTTTCCTGTCAGGGGCATACCTGCCACAAATTCAATTGAATAGTCATAATGGCCATTTCAATAATAATAATAAAAATAATAACTGAACTATACTAAGGTGGAATAAATTGTGATGGAATGATCTAGAGTAGGGGGCACCAAAGTGTGAAAACAAACGATAAGGGTGCTATTCTATGGATGCTTTTTATTAGTTATCCCGTGTTGGTAATCCAAACTTTCTGGTTTTTCCTCAACTCTTGCACAGTGACCCCTAGGAAGAAAGTTTATGGATTCTGAAGGGGCCACCAACTGAGTGTCTTCTCATGTAATGTAATTTGACATGAGTTAACAATAGGTAGAACCCACAAACTGGCATCTCAGTTACGATCAGGGATCCTCTACTTCAGATGACAGTCACAACAGGCAATTTTGATCAGCCAGCTACACAGAAGGCTTTACAGCCCTCTCCTTGTGCTTCCCTCTTAAAGTGACTCAGAACTCAAGAAAACAGGTTTAAGGATCTATCATAACAGACGTTACAAAAGATGGATGAAGAGATACTTAAGATCCTATTGGGAGAGGCAGGAAAAAGCTTCATACTTTTTCCCCCCAGGATTCTCTATTGACCTGAGTCCTGAAGCTCCCAAACTCTGTTTTTTCAGGTTTTTATAGTGACTTTATTTTTGAATAGTTATGATGCAAGCATCAGTAACTATGCCAAAATGAGATTATACAAGATAGAAATGATCAAATGCCTATAAACAGGGAGGAGGAAAGTAGGCAAGGATTGTCATTCTCCATGGCCTCTTTGGGGAATCTTCTCCCAAATGTAATGCGGAACAGGACACTTCCAAAAAAAGGTTAGCCTTGTGATCTCTAATTATATAAAGGGAAATCAGAGAATATTACCAGTTCAAAAGCAAAGCCGAGGGACAATTAGAAAGTCTGACTTATAGCAGAAAGGAAGCTGTGAAGTGAAAGCTAACAATGAAAACCAAAATTTATGTCTTATAATGTCATAGTTAGGTACACATCTGTATTGTACTGAGGTATTCATTTACGTGCGCTGAGTAAAAATACAAAATACATATTTATACTGTTAAATCAAACAAATCACTCTGATTACCAAAATTTTGGAAGCTGATACATTTAAATTTGAATCCTAAAAGCTTCTTACTTATTCAATTAATGACCAAAAACAAGCCGCTTACATGTCTCAAGAACCAAAAAAAAAAAAAAAAAAAATCATTCAAAGAATTCCATGACGTAAATATCTGAACCACTGTATTAAACTAAACAAGCGTTTCTGATAGGACCACCGGACTCAGTCTCAGTGTTAGCTTACCCAAACTACTAAACTTCAGTAAGCTTTATGCTTACTTTCTTAACTTCAAAATACAGCAGTAACTGGGCATCTGGGGTTAATAAGATGTTCAGTAGTTTAAAAGCGTGTACCCTATTGCTCCAACTCCAAGGGATATAACACCTTTCTTCTAGGCTGCATAGGCACCCACACTCGTGTTAATATAGAGACCAAAAAGACTTACATGAACATAATTTTAAAATAAAAATAAAATGTATAACAGAATAACAATTCATAGGTTTACTATGTTAAAATAATGTACATAACACATTCAGCCTTCTACCTGTGAAAGGTTCAGAACACACTACCCTAAACCACAATGAACTAAAGATTATTGAGCAAAAGCATATGACAGAAAACTCTCTGGTATACCCCAGGGCCAAATATCCATTACATAGATGCTAAACTCTCTGTTCTAAGAACACATTTCATAACTGGACTAGGAATGACTGTTAAGTCAGTACCGAAAAACTTACTGCACAGTCCTTACTATCAACTGGTTTCTTTTTTTAAAATTTATTTATTTATTAAGGATTTCTGCCTCCTCCCTGCCACTGCCTCCCATTTCCCTCCCCCTCCCCCTATCAAGTCCCTCTCCCTCATCAGCTTGAAGAGCGATCAGGGTTCCCTGACCTGTGGGAAGTCCAAGGATCGCCCACCTCCATCCAGGGTTTCTATAGGTCTCCTGGTCATGTCCCCACGCTTTGCTTCCTCTAGAAGTTTCCCTGCTCTCATTTGTTTCCTCATAATTATTTTTTGCTTAGAAAGCGTACTAGGATCTTGGTCATGGACATTTCTTTGGAACTTATGAAGGTTCCCATGTACATGAAAAAAGCATTAAAGAAAGGTTTTGCTTTGCTCCTATTTACATATTTATCAGTTCACTTCATCAAGATCCCCCGATACAGAACTTCAGACACAAAATAAGGCTTGTTTATCTTGCTTTGGTTCTAGCAGAATGGGTTACCATCGCTTGAGATACAAGGTTTAGTCCATACATGGCAGCTGACATTTTGGAGACACCAGAGTCAGCAAAAAAAAACAAGATATCTTTACTACATCTGCCTCCCAGAGCTCTGTAGAGTATTGGCAATTAAAGCAAAGTTGTTACTGGAGCATGCACACTTCCTCAAGAGGAAATTCATCTATTTGTTCTATCCTACCTGCAACCGTGGAGTCTGCTAATCATATCTGGAAACCTGTGGATTTTTAATCTCCTCTGATAGTCCAATCACAAATGAACATAAAATGTCTATGAATATTCAAATCATGTTGGGTTGAGGGATGAAAAGCAATTGATTCTGCCCTAGTATTCATATTCTGACCAAATTCTTTCAACATTCACTGACACATAACTACATTTCTGGAGGTCACCACAGACCTAAGGGAACCAAAAGACAAGTAAATATCAAGAAGTTTATAAAAAGAAATCATGCATTGTTACCTTGCTGGAAAGAACCTTATAAAGACCTGCCCACTATCTGCATCTCCTACCTCACAAAGGAAACTCTTCTTCATTCACGTGAACCATAGCTAACCTAAATCTACTCCAGTCCAGCACTCCTAAAACTGGTAAGGAGAAGACCATACCTACAAGTGACCTCATAGTTTAGATTTCACGGCAAATTCTAAGGTCCTAGAAGCAAATGACATCACAAAGCAGAGAGATACTCCCAAGATACTTTATTTCCACCTCTTTCCCCCTACATTCAATTCTCCCATACTTATGGAAGAAATTTTTTTAAATAAAAATACTATACTTTTTCACGTTTGCTGCAAACCTGACAGATAATTACCCATTTGAATCTTCTCAGCTTTCCACGTGTTCTTCCACTATGGGCTCACTTTCAGACATGTGACTTTCCTATTAACTTTATTTTTTCCTAAGTCAAGCATGAAATTGATAAAATTGCATCAGTTTCCAAACCTCAAATCCTATTAATTTATCAACTTGATAGTAATTTTAACTACTATGGAAAAATTTGAACTAGTTTTTGGATCTTTGAAGGTGAACATATGGTAGATGTATCATAGAATACCAAAAATAATAAGAAAAACTAGATGGCGTAGAACAAAATCCCTCTAGATTTCTTTCTCGTGAGCTCTCTTCATGCCATGGGAAAACTCTCTGAAAGTTCAAGGGCTATTCCTTGATCAGAGGCAGTGGGAGCATACTTTTCTTTTGTTAAATATAAACATAATCATGATAGTATATTTTTAATTCAACGTTGCAATTCAAGAGCTAGTTCCAGGACAGGAACCAAAAAGCTACGGAGAAACCCTGTCTCGAAAATTTAAAAAAACAAACAAACAAAAAACAAAAACAAAAACATGTGATTGGCTTCATAGGACTACCCCATCTTCTTGATAAAATTCTTAAGTAGTTGTAACATTGGTAGACCAAAAATCTGGACTGTACCAAACCAGGGAGATGGCTCAGCTTCCCCAGTTTTCTTCTGTTAATCTGTCAGTTGTCAGTTTAGTTCACAGAAACAGAACTTGTTTCTTTTTTATATTTAGTACAAAGAAAGCACTTAATTAATCTACATTGTTCCTGATTGTTTTGACCAACAATATTTTCCTTGTCCCCACTCTCCTCTATATATAAGATAGTAGCATGCATGAAAAGCAAATTTTACTTTAGGATGTTTTAAATTGAGCTATCTATAGTGAGCCAAAGAAATTATTTTTATGGGAACACAACACTTCAAGGAAGTCATGCCACAAGAGAACAGATCAGGTCATGATGCTTGCTTAGCCCAAGTGATGGTTCTCCGGAAACAAACTGTGTGATCCTGAGAGGAACCTGTGTGAAGAAATCTTCGTGAACTAGGATTCTATCAACATAGTCAGATAACTCAACTTCTGGGTGGATTGTTCCCATTTGGCTACCTCTAAGCATCTGTGAGAGAGAGCCTGCAAAGAAAGCACCGCATTCAAAGATAGAATTTAACTGCCTTCTTTCAACCCCACTGAAATAAATTTATAGCTGGTGAAATGCAACTGATATCAAAAATTTGTTTTCTTTTTAAATATATTATTGGAATAAGTTACAACTTAATAAATAACACTTAAACAAAAACAAAGTAGTACAGATGTAAAATCCATGTATGTTACAGTGTTAGGTCGTTACATATTAAACTAGCCAAACAACCTGTGAGGTGTTTAATAATTGACTTTCAACTCTATAAGATCTGGAACCATCTAAGAGACAAACCACTGAAAATGATTATGATTGAATATATTCTGTCCCGCAATAGTAGAGTTCCTTCAAGACCCAGATGGATTTGCATGTTTTCTTTCTGCCCTATCAGAATATTCACTGTATGTATGGCCACTGGGAAAGAATTCTAGAAGATTAATTTATTTACTCATTTCTTTCTTTTTCTTTTTGTTTTTTGGTGGGTGGGGAGAGGAGTGGGGTATTCAAGACAGGACTTTTCCGTGTAGCCCTAGCCATCCTGGAATTCTCTCTATAGACCAGACAGGCCTTTAACTGAGAGATCCTCCTGCCTCTGCCTCCCAAATGCTGGGATTAGATTAGAGGCGTGTGCTAACACGGCCACATTGCATCCATTTCTAACGTAGTTTGAACAATTTAACTATGCCTTTAAGGACATCTAATTACAAAAAGACATTTTTACCACCTAGGGCAGTAGTTAGCATCCTTCTTAATACTGAGACCCTTTAATCCAGTTCCTCATATTGTGGTGATCCCCAACCATATTTCATTGCTACTTCATACCTATAATTTTAATACTATTAGAAATCATAATATAAATATCCAATATGTGACCCCAAAGGGGTTGTGACCCCCAGATCAAGAACCACTGACCTGGAGGTACAGCTGCTATAAATAGCTATTTCCTGGTTTACCTCATGTATAACTCACCAGCTAACCCCCTGGGGTGTATCTAGCTGTAAAAAGGTAGATTTATATGATGGCAGACCCAATTTTTATGCCTATACACCTACTATAAGTGTTCTTCCCCAAAGGTTTTGGACTCCAAAATCATTCACTGGTATTTCTCATGGTGTTTAAAATTATGGTGCCTCTTAAATTGGTGGCAATTAGAGTCATAGATATTTGGTTGGCATGAGTTGCAAATAAATGAGCTACTTTATTTATTTTTTAACAAAATTATCTTTAATCTTTAAAAAATGGTAAGCAAACATGAGCTTTGGTCATAAGGAAGACTTATCCTAGAACACCTAAGTGTAGCTATACTTCTCCTCTGGACTACAGGGAGAATCAAAACTTAACAGTTTTCAGGGAGGCTTCACGGGAACTAAGGTGTTTTGGTGATAGACATTTAGACTAAAATAACTGTAAGTACAGGATTTCCCACATTCTCTCCTCAATGTGGTCACAACAGAGATTATATTTTATTAGATTATATCATATCATTATTCTCTTGTTATAATAATCAGAAAACTCTCTCAATGAGAAGAAAAGCTCACTACTACACAATAGCATTTTGTTTTCCTGCTGTAGGGAAAGCTTCCTTTTGGCAGGAGGTAAAGCCAGAAATGTGCTGACTAAACAGAAATGTCATAGTGATCCCTGTAGGAGCAGACTGAACTGTGAAACACAGATGCCTTAGTTAGTTACCTCTAAAACTTGTTGGGGGCCACAGGTCCTTGTACTCACAGAGAAACACTAAGAGAGCAGTAATGTCAATCATGCAAGGGTGTCTCCTCAGTGGAGTAGATAAAATCAAATACCTGCAGTCCACCCAGAAGGCTGAGAGTGGATATTATTAAATACCTGGTGACCTTTTTGTCTATCTGTGGAGGCAAACACCACCCACCTTTTTCCTATACAGATATTCCAGACTGTTCCCTTTATTACCCAGCCTTAGGAGAGATGTCACAAGTGCTTTATGACCTGCTGATCTCTTTGCTATTGGCAAGAGATGATGCTAGATTCTAGGCCTTGTAGCTCTAGAACCCTGCATCATGGTCATATGAACTTTGTACAAGAGTCTCTCTGTAGTCACCCCTTGAGCTTTACTGTGCACCTGGAATTGGACTGACTCGACTGCTTGTTGCCTGGAAACCTTTTCCCAAATTACTGTGCTTTAAATGTGCTGACAACAAACTGCCTAGTAGTAGACTCCTCAGAGTATGATCCTGATTGATGAAGTCAATCTGTGCCCAGTTTTGATTCTCATCTCTTCTCGAGGCTTGCTTCACTGCCTGATACCTGAAAGTATCAAATACTGTAAATTCTGCCGGGCGGTGGTGGCGCACGCCTTTAATCCCAGCACTCGGGAGGCAGAGGAAGGCGGATCTCTGTGAGTTCGAGACCAGCCTGGTCTACAAGAGCTAGTTCCAGGACAGGCTCCAAAACCACAGAGAAACCCTGTCTCGAAAAACAAAAAAAAAAAAAAAAAAAAAAAAACTGTAAATTCTGAGCTGAACCAATTATCTACATAAGAAATAATAAGACTTGGGCTGGAGAGATGGCTCAGTGGTTAAGAGCACTGCCTGCTCTTCCAAAGGTCCTGAGTTCAATTCCCAGCAACCGCATGGTGGCTCACAACCATCTGTAATGAGGTCTGCTGCCCTCTTCTGGTTTGCAGACACACACAGACAGAATATTGTATACTGTATACATAATAAATAAATATAAAAAAAAGAAATAATGAGACTTGCAAATCAATTAGGAGAAGGCCATGAAGGAGGCATTCACAGATCCAAATCCAATGTTTTTTTTTTTTTGACTGCATCAATGTTCAGCAAAAAGCCTGACATCAACACAGAGGGTACAATTTCTTTGTAGCTTGAAAGTGAAAGCTTTTAAAAGAATTTATTTTGATAAAGGAGGAACCTTAAGTTCTTCATATACCAACTCCATTTCAAATCATAAGTTTGAGTTTTTATTTTCTTTTAATGGAAGTCCAGACTTTTTTAGCAAAATTTATTTGACCTTGGAAAAGACATTTGACCTCGAGCATTTCCATTTTTCTCCCTGACAATTATTCAAAGAGAAATAAAAGTAAAAACAAGATGCAGTTTAAGTTGTTTTTCCAAAACCATGGCAGAAATCCAAAAATCTTGTAATGGTTTTGGTTAAGAATTATTTAAATGTACCTAAAAAGATAATTTTACATTGCCAGAAAAAAAGTCAGAGAAATATTTCATTATAGAATTCAAATACTGTATAAATAAGTGATATATATGTGGGCATATATATATATGCAGCTTTTTCTGCATTTGCCTAATGTTGTTATATTTAAACCTTTAACAACCAGATGGAAGTACAAGTTGAAAATAGAGCATTGGGTGTAAGCACAAGGCCTGGTGCTTGATTTTCACCAACAAACACACACACACACACACACACACACACACACACACACACAGGGAGAGTCTAAAGTTTTCTAGGATGGGGAAGGCATATGAGACCGCTGGATACCCTGCAACCATATCAGGAAGCAGAAACTAATGAATGCTGGTGGTCTGACATCTCCCCACCCCGTGTGTGTGTGTGTGTGTGTGTGTGTGTGTGTGTGTGTGTGTGTGTGTGTGGTGTGGTGTGAGAATGGGTTTTGTAATAGATCTGACTAGCCTGATACTCATTAGGTAGCTAATATTGGCCTCAGCATTATTGAAATCTCCCTATTCTGACTCCTGGGTGCTCACTTTACAGCATTTGCCCACCCCACTTTGCTGACCATCGTACATTGATCATAAAGATACCCATGTGCTCTGAGCCACCATTGCCCCAGCACATCTTGCAGGCAGGTCAGGTTGTCGGTCATAGATACTGTGGCTGGGTTGGTATCCTAATCCTGCCGCTGGGAGTCTAGCCTGGTTTCAGAAGACTAGGCTCCATATCCTCCATTACTAGGAATCCTCGCTAGGGTCACCTCACAGGTTGCAGAAAGCTTCCGCTGCAAGAAGCTTCCATACAGTCTACTAAAGGCCAGCCTAGTCCAGTCATTTCTCCCAGTCCTTTCTTCCCACTCTGACCTGATCCCTCCTGTTCCCATCCCCAAAGGCCCCCCAGCCTACCCTCAAATTTGCAGAAGCTTCTTCATCAGGAGTTTGTGATGATTCCAAAGGGACTGTGATCCCAGATCTCAACCTTGACGTCAACCAGGTCGTGTTCCTAAGCCAGTCAAAGTTGACTTGGTGGGATCCCAGCAGGTTGCCCAGGCAGCTGAGTTGGGAAGCTGGCTCTGGCTTTGGTTGCTTCAATGCACTGAAGCTACTCCACTGTTGGGGCAGCTCCTGTCTGCACCTGCGCTTCCTTCCTTCTTCCTTTTCATTAAATTTGTTTCAGCAGAAACTAAACCTGAACAGTTGACTAAGGGGCAACTTTCACGCTTGAGTGGGTTTGTCCTGGTTTCTTAAAACTTCCATGAGAAGTAATAGAATGTAGTTTGTTCCAGTCATGAAAATGCTTTGTAGCTCAGATATCTAATAGACTGGAACTTTTTAAAGTCTCATTTTCCCATGGAATATCTGAGTGCGTGTGTTTTCATGCAATTCCTATCTGTCATCGTAACCCTGAGGGAGGTGTCACCAAATCAGCCTTTTATGTCATTAGTTTATGAGGGCAGAATCTTCATGACTGGCGTTAGTAGTTTGATAAAGAAGGTCTTAGAGAATTGTCTGTTCTCCATGCGGGGACACAGGCAGATGTTTCCATGAGCAGAAATTGGGCCCAGAGACTAAATCTATTGTTCCAGAAATATGGAAACCTCCTTTCTATTTAAATGGTACCCAGTGATAGGATTTTGCTATAGTACTTCAAAACAGACTAAGAAAATGCAACATACTATTTGTCAGAAAGTTAAGAGGGGGAAGAAACATAAGAACTTAAACCATTAGTCAACAAACAATCCATTTTTTTGTGGAATGGACCCTCAGGATTTCAAACGTGGCATGGGTTCAGCATCCCAGATATCTGTTCTCTGATGGGCAGGGCATTAATTTTCATAATAGCCAATATGAAAAGGACTAAATGATGAGTGGTGAAAGGACAGATAGAATAGTAGAGAAATCTTGCCTTTTCTAGTGGCATGAGAGGCACCTGAAGGACAAGCTGCCATGTACAATCAACCTGATATATAAATGTACATCGTTCATGATCTCCCTTGTAAATGATATCTGAAATAAAGTCCATTGACATCAGGAGGGAAAAAAAATGGTTGCTGAGGGCTGAGGCTCAGTGGATAGAGGAAAAAGAAAAGATATTGGCCAAAGGCACGAAGTTTCAGTCATGGAAAATGAGTAAAAAATAGGAAATCTAATCATGACAGTATGAGTGTAACAAGTTCTGTTTTACAGCATATACTTGAAATTTATGAACAAGATAGATAGTAAGTGTTCTTACCACACACACACATACAAAGGCACACACACACACATACACACCCATATACAAAGGCACACACATACATACACATGCATGCACACACTCACACATACACACAAATACATACACACACACCACATGCCACATACACATACACATGGTATCAATCAGTCCTGCCTGCAAAATGTGCTCGGACAATGGTGGCCCATAACTTTTGGAAGTGGACAACCAATGTCTGAATTTACTTGTAGGCACACTCCACAAGAGGGAGCCCGTGCCTGCTGGTGGCCAAGTCAATGGAGCAGCGTTAGTGGCAACTGACGTTCGAGGTGTCAGCCCACCCAGAGAAAACTCTCTGATGGGTGAATCATGGATAGTCAAGGCCCCAAGACCACAGATTCCAGAATATCCTCTGTTTCTGATGTGCCTTTGCATGCTTGCCACTGCCATGTTTCTCTGGTGACTGTCATGGTGTGAATGGGTGTGGGGAGATTCCCGCTGCCTGGAATGCAGTGTATTTAACTGATTAATACATTCTGATCTACTGGGAATTTTTGCCTGTGGATTGTTATGACTATGATTTCTTCCTAAATTGTACTGTAGAATTGATAATAATGTCACTTTAAGTGGAGTTTTGGAGACTAGAAGGATAAACAAGGAAGTGTCACACAGCTAGAACACATGAGTTCTATTGAGAAGCCAAAGAGACTGTGGCTTAGGTTAGTGATTATGAAAAACAGCTGAGTCCCAGTAGCCCAACTAGCTTAAATTCTTTTAATGCTAATGTTGGGAGATGTGTTCACAGGTTTTGGAGTACAGCATAATGGAAACAAAGCTTTGAAAATAACAAGTAAGACTAAGATGTTTTTGTTATATAGCTTTGAGATGGAAAGACCCAAGAAGACAATGTAAAGATTTAGAAAGATATACAGTTGAGTGAGAAACTCTTTAAGGTGGAGACAAGAACAAAGAAATCTAATTACCATTAGCTAACATACCTTCCCTGCTTGATTTGCTTGATGACCAAAAGAGATGATTAATTCCTTATTCCCATTTCTGCCCTCCATCTTCTGACATGAAAAAATTGATGAATGAGTATGTACCCTAAAGATTTAGAGTAGAGTTGACTGATTCTTTTGATATATAAAAGTTTAGGTTTGTGATTCCTTTAAGATTCCTTATAAGAAGCCGGGTGGTGGTGGTGCATGCCTTTAATCCCAGCACTGGGGAGGCAGAGGCAGGAGGATCTCTGTGAGTTCGAAGCCAGCCTGGTCTACAAGAGCTAGTTTCAGGACAGGAACCAAAAGCTACAGCTACTGAGAAACCCTGTCTCGAAAAAGCTGGGCGATGGTAGAGCACGCCTTTAATCCCAGCACTCGGGAGGCAGAGGCAGGCGGATCTCTGTGAGTTCTAGACCAGCCTGGTCTACAGAGCTAGTTCCAGGACAGGCTCCAAAGCCACAAAGAAACCCTGTCTCGAAAAACCAAAAAAGAAAAAAAAAAGAAAAGAAAAGAAAAGAAAATCCAAAAAAAAAAAGATTCCTTATAAGATTACCTTTCAAGATAAGTAATAAAGTGATTGATTCTTTTTTTGTAAGTGCAATATACAGCCTGCCAACAAAAGAGCTGGCTGAGAAAAAAATATTCTTGGCTTGCTCATATTCTGTTAATCTGTAACAAGTTGCTTAGATGTAAATGTGTATTGGTTCTTGGGAGACTTTGTTTTAATCATGTAAGGGAGATGAAAAGCATGTTTTTATCTGTATTCATTATAATATTCACTTGAAAAATAGAGTGTAACCACATTGCAATTCCAATATTGATTGAAAAATTTGCTGGGGTATATAAGCTGTACAAAAGAAGTATACAACAGAAGAATAAAGAAGGAAACCATCAAGAGAGTGAGTATCTTTTCCCTTAACCACCTTAATTAAATATGTATATATATATATATACATATATGTATATATTTTTCCCTTAACCACCTTAATTAAATATGTATATATACACATATATATGTATATATTTTTCCCTTAACCACCTTAATTAAATATGTATATATACATATATATGTGTATATATAGTGCAGAATCTATGGATCTATGGATTCCTTTGAGTCCTGCACTGCTGGAAGCAGACTCCCCAGGCAGTAGTACATGCTCTATACTGCCAGGCTGACCAAAAGAAGAGGCTGGCTAGCCCAGAAACCCAAGGTAGAACCAAAAATGACTGATCTTTAAAAGAAAAAGAAAAGCAATAAAATTACTCCTAATGATATTCTGGTATATGATAGATGGGTGCCTTGCCCAATTATCATCAGAGAGGCTTCCCAGCAACAGATGGGAAGAGATGCAGAGACCTTCAGCCAGGCATTACTCAGAGAGAGTCACATTGGAGGCTTCCATCAGGCCCCTCCCCTCAGAGATAAGAGGAACTCCGTGGAAGAGGGGGAGGAGAGACTAGCAGTCAGAGGGCTTGGAGGACACCAGGAGAACATGGTCCATGGAATCACATGGGTTCACATAGACTAAAATGACAATTACAGGGCCTGCAAGGGTCCACACCAGGTTCTTTCTGTCTTTGCTAGGGCTCTTGGCTTGGGATTCCTAGCAGCGGGACCAGGTGTATCTCTGACTTTTTTGCCTACTCTTGCAACTATTTTCTTCCTATTGGGTTGCCTTGTCCAGCCTCCATATGAGGGCTTTTGCCTTGTGTTAATGTAACTTGTTTTGCTCTGTTTGACTGCTGTCTCTTGGAGGCCTTCTCTTTTCTGGAAAACAATCAGAAGGCGTGTGGACATGAGAGAAATGGGAGGTAAGAGGGAGCTGGGAGTAGTGGATGGAAGAGGAACTCTGGATGTGATGCATTTTTGGAGAGAATCTATTTTCAATTTTGTAAAAAAGATCATGAACATAAGTTGGATCATTTCTATTGCTTCTGCAACTCCATCCGACTTCACATTCTGATAAATCAGCTCATATATCCTGTCCATTCTCAGTCTTTATCAAATCCTTTCATTTCAATAACTAATTGATAAAGACATAGTTTGAAAACAGAATCATAACAGCAGCAGAAGCTACAACTTCAAGTCATGCAAACTGACCGCAACTAATCCCAAAATCTTGTGCTAAGTCCCCATTGTTAGCATTTATTCACTCAGTATTCAATGGGATATTCTGAAGTCCCAGATGCTGTCTGTCACAACAGAGATACAGCTGCAACAAGTAATTCATACCCTGTCTTTGGGGTGCTTATATTATAGAACAGTGCTGGGAGTAAAAACACTATGTCATGGATCCTGTGCGTAAGTCAGGGGAACGGAACACACCTAAACAGTATGTCATGGATACTGTGTGTGATTCAGGAGAACGGAACACACCTAAAAAACTGGCAGTACCTTCCTTTTAAAGTCCCAAATTCTCAGTGTGGGTCACGAAAGTTACATTATTATTTAGTTATTTGCTTTTCACCACACTTAACAATACAACCCATGCCTCCTCTTTCTGAAGCTGTTTCTCTCTGATCCAGTAACTATTAGCCTTCTAACATACTTTGACATCATCTCCTTCAGGGACCTCAGACCCTGTTTGGTTCTACTCTGGATTTCTGGGCTAGCCAGCCTCTTCTGTTGGTCATCCAGGCAGTGTAGGGCTGGTGAGTCTGCCTCCAGGAGCATAGACCTCAAAGGGTTATTATTGCAGTCATTAACTGGAATGCAGTGTTTGGAAGGTAATTCACTATTATCATTCCAGAAGTTCTGAGTGATAACACTCTCTAAATACCTCAGAAAGCAGGTGAATGATTGATAAGTTACTCAGGTTTGCAAATTAAGCTTGACAATCAGAAATGGGAAGAAAATTAGAGTACTTTAGAAAAGCAAATTCTGAAAATACACTAAATTACATACAAAGGCAGAATTGTCATTTTTAAAGTTGAGCTTTCTGCAAAACAGTTATAAAATTTTTTCAACATGAAGTGCCTAAAAAAATCATAGTTCTGCAAATGAACAGACTAGCACACGGGGCACTCCATCTTAAACAGCAGTTTTTACCGTAATATTTTCTTGATCATTTTTAAACAATGACAGACTACTAAAAAGACACTGCTTTATAGTAATTTTATTTGATTCAGTCTTCATTTTCTTTAAACCAAATCTAGTCTCCAAATGAAACAGCCTTGCTTGCAATTCGTCTTTGGTAGAAAAATAGACGCTTTTTCTGAAAGTCAAAAATAAAATCTTGATTATTAAAATAGAATTACTTTTGCAAACTAGAATCCCATTTCACATTTTCAAATTCCTGAAGACTGTTTTTAAAAAAAAAAAAATATGACAAATGTTATGGGAAGAGAGAATTAAGGAGCACCAACTAGCATCTTCCCCCGGAAAGCAAGACTCTCTTCTAGCAGATGGTGCAGCACATGCGTGAGTACTGTCAGCAGGAGAATGCCTTTGCCAGGTAGAAGGCAGGGTGATAGATTGGGCTCTACAGGAGCCTTTATACAAACGTTGTCACCTGTGCACACACTAACGCTTTCTACGGATTCTATATCAGATCTCGCCATACAGTTCGTGTTGGTAAAACAGCTGCATTGAAAATGTTCATCAAAGTACTTCAGGTCTCCAACTCCGGGGCTGCCATGGATTAAATACTTTCCACTTCTTGTTAATTCAATATTAAAATGACTTGGATTCAAGTGAAGATAAACATCTGAACTTTCATTTTTCTTTGTGCACACGCCTTTTTCCTTACACAGTGCTTGGCTGCACATTTTGGCAGCTAGGGTGGTGTTGATTATGTATGGGTTCAGGGTTCTCTTCATGTAATTATGAAGGATCGGGCAACCTGGCTGTGAAAATAATAAGACAGTCAGCATAACAAGGCACAAGTTCCTTTGTGAACAGATAGACTATAGTAAGTAACTCTTAAAGAAGAAAGAAACATCAGACTGAACAAGCAGTAGGAAATACTCTTTTTCACTTTAACCAGCAAGGTTATTCTAACTAGTTTTGTCATCTGTAGGTTTATCAGGTCACTGAAGAATTGTTTAGTTGAGGCTTAACTTATCTTAGCCTTCATCTTCATTAATGAGGATAACTAGTTATCTTCATTAATTCATAAATTAATCAAGAGAATGGAATGTTATAGCTGCTAGACAATGGGCTTTTAAGGCTAACTTGCGTGATAGGAGTACCACCTTCATTAATGACCATATCTGTCAACCTAAGATATCTCCAGCTTTCTAAATCTTAGTTTAATATGTGGCCTACCTCATGAAAATTAGTTATCTTGGTTGTGCTTCTGCTTCATTAATTTTAAATTTGGAATTATTTTTTTATCCTTGCCTCATAAGGCTTATTGTGAAAACAAATGATAAGCTATATATGGGACCTACCATTTCCTCAATTAATGCTCAAAAAATCACAAAAAAAGTCTGGTGGTGGTGGCGCACGCCTTTAATCCCAGCACTGAGGAGGCAGAGACAGGCGGATCTCTGGGATTTCAAGGCCAGGCTGGTCTACAAGAGCCAGTTCCGGGACAGACACCAAAGCTACAGAGAAACCCTGTCTCGAAAAAAAAACAAAAAAAAATCACAAAAAAATGTAACAAGAATTCCATTTGTCAGATAAGTTTAAACATTAAATATGGTTCCAAACCTGATGGCTCAAATGATACATATTCAACCATATATAATGACAGTCCTTAGACAAACCGTAGACTAGAGTGATAAAGAGCATAAGTGATCCATCTTAACAGTACTAAAATGAAAACAGTGTTCTAAACCTTTGACAGTGACCCTTAAAACACATTGAAGGCAGTCCTGGTCTCTCATGATTAACGGTTCTACTGAATGGTTGGACTGTGGAAGCACACTGGCAAAAACGGCAGGGAATCTGGGCAGCTCTGACTTGAATCTACACTTAATATTTTCCTTGTGTTGAAATTCTTCACTGTGGAGTCAGTAATTGCATGGCAAAGATATCTGCCCTATAGTCCCTAGAGACTGTGTGAGTTTACAGTAAAGAGAATGTAGATGTGATTGGAAAATGTTGGTTTACAAGGGAAGATTTTCTTGAGTTGTCTGAGAGGGTTCCATATAATGAAACAAGATTTTGTAAGTATATTAACTTTTCCAACTTTGCTCATAGATAACATGAGGCTTTGAGATAGAAGTATAAAAACAAGTATCTTTGCAGTAGAGTATGGTGACACACCCCAAGAGAATCCAAAGGATCAGGAGTTCAAGGTTGTATTCAGCTACATAGCAAATGAGTAGTCAACCAGTATATCATACATGGAACTCTGAAAACATACTTACAAGTAACATAATATCGACTGAGTAGGTTAAATATAGAAGGAGATATGTATATACACATAAATATGTAATAAATAATGGAAAGAGCTCATCAATTTGAAGAAGAGTAAGGAGGTATATTTTGGAGGATTTGGAGGGAGGACAGGGAATTCTATAATTATAATATAAATAAATAACAAAAATAAAACAAATCACTACCACTAACTCTATAACAGAAAAAAAGATATAGGACCTTTAAAAGCACAAAACTTCTAGAAGATAGAAATGATCCTCAATCAATAAGACAGATGAAGACAAAAACGAGGTAGACAAAAATTAAGACTAGAGATAGAAGGATAATTTGGTAAATATTTTATTTGCTTTTTAGGAACAGATTTAAACTGGCACTCTAAGAGATGCTGTATAATAATTACACCTACAATGGCCAACTTCATATTATTAATCAATAAAACTAAATGCAGATTTGGGAACAGAGCGCACAATCATATAGCATGAGCATGTGAAGGGTTCCATCCATGCAGATACAACAGATGATACACAACCTGGGGCGTGCAAGTGCACATGAAGTGAAACAGCTGGCATATTTTTGAGCTTCAGTTATTTGGGGGTTTTAACACAATTTATCTTATTGTGTCTTTCTATCCTTTAATTTTAATAATGACTGATTTACAACTGGCTCACAAATTTCCTGAATATTAAAGAGTCAAGTTTCATAACGTAGGACTGGTAGAGCTGGCTTCTTCACACAACTAGATGGATAAGGTGGAATGATAGGAAACGGCTTCCTTAACACTTTTTTGTGGAAAGCTGTAGCAACTAAAAAAGAAAATAACTGATTATCGAGACAATGGAATAGGAACTGGTGAAGGAAATAACTTCGTTTGTAAAATGCTTTCTGTGTAAATCTAATTATCTGAATTTCATCTTTAAATCTACTTCAAAAGGTCAGACACAGTGTTATTTGTGTTTAGGCCCCTCACTGGTGGGGTAGAAAAAAGAGAATCCTCAAGGTTTGCTGGCCGGACAGTCTAGATCAACTGTTGAATTCCAGGTTCTGTGTAACTCTCTTTCTCTAAAGATAGAGAACAATTATGGAAGATGAGCTCCTGCCTCTGTTTCTACACACCCACACCCACACACATACACACACCACTATCCTTGCATTTACCATTTTCTCAGTGAACCTGAGGAACTAGAACAAAGGATCCATATCAACACTGATCACAAATGACAGCAAATGAAAGAGGGGCGATGATAGCAGTCAAATGTTCATGAGGAAAAGTGAACAATGTCAAGATAGCACGTAAAATGGAAAAGTGATACTGAAATCTATCCCCGAATGAATTATACTGCAGATCTTTGGGAGGAATGGTAAAGCATGGACAGCTAAGATTAAAGTGGCATTAAAAACAAATGTGACAGCTAAAAAGTGCCCCCCATCCTACTCATTGTTGATGCCTGATTGATTCCTCCTTTGAAGAAGGGTGAAGTTCTCAATTCTTTTATGTTTTTAAGGAGATAGTATACATAAGTCATAAATGGGCCCATCACTGAATTAATGCCCTTGAGAAATGTACTTATAATTCTAGAAGAGCAACAGCAAGAATTTGAAATATAACCTTGGAAGATTATAATTTTAAGAGAATTTTCTGAGACTCAAAGTTTTATCAAGAGACACACACTCGTTCTTAAGTTGCATTTTTTGTTAGTTATTTTCTATTGATCAAACTAGAAATAATAAAGTCACAGTCACACAAAATAGACAGGGAGGGTCAGAGAACCTTGAAATGCATCTGTTTTAAATGAAGTGTTTTGCTATTCTGTTTAAATGCAAATATTCATGGCATATGCAGCTACATGTTAACGATGTTTATATTCATACACACACACACCAACTCTTTTATTCAGTAGTGTTGTGGAAATAGGAACAAATATTTGATATGGGGAAATAAATAAATCATATATGCCTGTTGTCTGACACTAACCATCATATCAGAAAACTGAAATGGTAGTCCTAGCTCTGCTTACAAGCCATGGAGCCAGAGAAATTGAGTTAATTCACTCAATATCTGACTCCTCGCTGGAAGAGAGGTATGACATTTTCTACTTCATAATGAAAGATGCAACACAATTTGATGCAGCAAACATTGAACATCTGCTACTTGCCCAGCGTAGTACTAATTTCTGTAACACCAAGTCTTCAAAAACAGTAAGGATAGAATTATTTTCTATTTCGTACCAATTCAACTTACCGCACGTTGTGCTAAAGTCATAGCATCCCAAATTATAATCCCAGCAGGACCCAGAGCAACAATTTCACCGATTGTATTCACAAGGTCAGCCTGACAAAGGTGATACAAAAAGTTAGCAGGGAGGGATAAAGGGAAGCATACACAGGGCAACATCAACAAGCTAAGCATGTTAACGATAACAATCTATTTCTACACTATTTAAATAATTTACTATGGCACTTCTTTAGTATTTTTTTAAAAAAGGCTATTGTTGCAATTACTTCCCCTGGAAGTATCCATAAAATAAAAATAAAACAGTTAAAAATTTGTCCATATTTTATGATTTGCCATGGTTGCTAGCAGGTCATATGACTACAATAAGCACTAAAATTGCAGTAATTTTATCTCTTTTGGGGAACGTATAACTAGCCCTGTGTCTATTCTTAAGTGATATATAAAGCTGAATTACATGTCCTAAAAGCATGGGATAAAACCGGACTCTCTGAACATGGCGAACAATGAGGACAATGGCACGGGGTTTTGACTTTACTTCATGTTCTGGCTTTGTGGGAGCCTAGCCAGTTTGGATGTTCACCTTCCTAGACATGGACAGAGGGGGGCGGACCTTGGACTTTCCACAGGGCAGGGAACCCTGACTGCTCTTTGGACTAGAGAGGGAGGGGGAGAGGAGTTTGGGGGAGAAGGGTGGGAGGAGGGGGAAGGAAATGGGAGGCTGGGAGGAGGAGGATACTTTTTTTTCCTTTTCTCAATAAAAAAAAATAATAACATTGCTTTCCAGTAAAAACTATTTGGGAACACTAAGTCAAAGATGTTGTGCACCATTTATTTACCTCCTCAAGGTACTCAGAAATGTTATCAGTAAAAACAAGACGTATGTAGACAAAAATCGGGACAGGATTTTTTTCATTCCGAACTTTGGACACTCGGATAGATTCCACGACTCGGTAGCGGACATAGAGTGCAGCTTGTCGATTAGATTTCAAGTCTCTCTTCAAATAAACAGATGGATAAAGGCCGGTGCTTTCTTGCCACATCCAATTAAGAGCATCATTTCTTTGCTTTTCCACGGGAGGGCACATCCCATTATATTTTGGGTCTTGAAATTTATTGTTATAGCAATCAGGAAAGAGATAATAACCCCATAAGTGTTTTGGTCGAATTGATTTTCCTAGCTTTAAAGTCCCTTCCATGAACCTCCTTCCTGCGGCTTCAAATTCATCTTTGGCTTTTTTGGTGGCATCTGCGAGACTAATTCCTGGATTATTTCTCTGGACCAAGGCAATAGACTTATTCCTGTAGATATCCTTGGGTCTCCAGTTTCTCAGCCAGGTGGGCCTCCATTCTTCCCAGTCAATGACAGCTAAGCCTAATCGGTCTGTTGGGATGTAATGCTCTATGTCAGTCTTAGCTTTGGCCAGATGATATTGCAAGTTCCCTAATTGAGGTATTCCTCCATGATGTTGGGCTAGCTTTGAATCTATGTGAGGATAGAGGCCAAGTCGATCAACATAAAATAGTGTAACAGGCTGCCCTGTGGCCGTTTTCCGGGGACTTCCGATTAAAGGGAAGAGGCTCAGATCTAGTGAGTGATTAAATGTTCCAATACAAGCTTCAGTTGGGACATTCCAGACCCAGATTAAAGTCTCATTTGGAATAATTGGCCCTGCCCTATAATCCAAACTCAAGGAACATGGAATCAAAAGGGAGATTATTAGCACTGCCTGGAATGTTCCCCCAGACTCAGCAAAGCACCCCCAGAAAAGGTATTTAAATTGTAATCCTCCCATTGCAGAGAGTAATTACTATGTAGACACTTATTTCTTCTTACACAGTTAGGTCTGTCCAGTATTTGATATAAAAGGTGAGAAAGATATGAAAGGAAATGATGTCACCCTGAGGGATGACACCCTGAGTATGATGATTGCTTTACGTTGAAGGTTATTCTTCTTGTGTCACACTTCAGAAATATTTTGCAAATCATCCAGAACTGAAAAAAGACAAATATGGAATTCACTGTAGCCATAATAAGAGCTTTACCAAGTCCAATTTTATAGACAGAATTTAAATCAATATCAAAATATGGAAGACTTTATTTAACGTTTTTAGATCAATAAGATTTTTCTCTCTTATGTTTGATAGCAAATTCTGTAACAGTCAGCATTTAGTTAATCTTTAAAAATCATTCCTAATCCCAAAAAAGAATTGAATGTAACTATTTCTACTTACATCATTCCCAGGTATGTAAGATGCTATATCTATGAATACTTTAAAAAAAATACCAGTTTGATGTATATAAATTTGTCTGTATTGGTTGTGAAAAACCACTCTGTCATGATCTACCAAATTTTCAAAACACATGCCACAGAAATTGAAATATTTTTCATTTTTGTAATTTGTGTGTGTGTGTGTGTGTGTGTAAATGTAACCCTAAATGGGAACTGAACCTAAGACATTGCATATGCTATGCAAGCACTGAAATGTGTTGTGTCTGCAGTAGTTTGTTTGTTTGATTGCTTGTTGACGTATTTATTGGGTCATGCTGTCATTAAGTTTCCTTGGATACTTGGATACTGGAACTCATGATCCTTCGGCCTCAGCCTCCAAAATACCTGGGTTATTTGTGTACAACCATCCCTGCTTGCAACTTGCTCTTTCCTCCCGCTTTATTTGTGTTTTTCCTGTAGAGGGCAGTAGGAAAGAAAGGAAAAAATCATTTTTCCACAGGTATTAATTAGATCTCCTTAGTGCATTACTGAAAGTTTACAGTGATGTCCTCTCCCTATTAAAATTAAAACACTACTAAATAGCGATTGCCTCTAGTCTTGTTAATAAAAATGAGATGGGAATTCTGATCTTTAAATATTGTTTCAGCAGCAAGACTGTGTTGTCATTCTAATCGATGACAAACTGAAGTGTAACAGCAATGAAATAGTCTGAGGTAAGAACCGGACTTTTAAAATGAAGAAACCTTTGGCTTCATTAAATATGACTTAAACTTGCCAACAAGATATTGCTCAGTTGCTGTTGTTTTATTCTTAACAAATATCATGTGTCGTTGACAGACAATAGGTCATGAAGCGACTTCTTTGATGGGCATATTCAATCAGGCCCTGAACCTGAGAACACTTCTTGATGAATCTAACTAGAAAGCGCTTCTGAGTACAGCTTACGTATTATGAAGGCACAATGAAGACTAATTAGATACATGGTGATCTAAGAACGTGATGGTCAGTCCTACATCTTGCACTCTTTTCCAGTCCGGAAGTCACAGCTATCAGTTATCCGCCTGCCACAGTTTCAGAGCTGGAATGAGCATAGAGCTGTAATGGGCATGTGTAAAGAAACAATACTACCTGAAGTCGATTGAAGAGAGTCTGGATGAGCTATAGTAGAATGTGGTAGAAATGAAGTGTCATAGTGGCAAGGTAAATAATAAAGGTGCAGTTACGTGTTATTCTGTGTTAGGAAACCAAAAAAAAAAAAAAAAAATCTATTACTCTCAGCTCTTACACCATATCCAGAACGGAAGATTTCAGTAACCTTAAGAAGTGTAGAGGTGTCTTTTTATCTACAAACAATGAATTCTACAAAAGACACCAACTGGGCATCCTCTGATCCAGACTAACTCTGACCCCCTCTCTATAGAGATAGAGCCATGAACTGACAGCTCAGGACAACATTCCTCTTCCCCACATCAGGAGGTAGTCCCAAAGTACAGGTGATTTTGATGAACTAACTAGTTTCCCACAGCCCCTTGTTTGAATTTCATTAATTTCCTTAAGCATAGGACTCTAGGAAACAGGTTTAGTGAATTGTCATAATAGATGACAAGCGTGGAGGGATACATGGGGTCAAATGTGAAAAGCAGAACAAAGCTGCATGCCTTCCCCAGGTGGAACTCCATCCAGGAATCTCCCCCATGGTCTGTGATCTAAGAACTCCCAAATTCTGTGCTTGCTACTCTTTATAATGACTTACTGTGTAGGCATGATGGAAGCATTGATAACTATATAAGATCAGATTAGACAAGAGAGAAAAGAGCTAATGACCATAATCTAGGGTCAAGGCCTGTAATTCCCCTTGCTCTCTGTGGAACCACTGTCATCATACTTGGTAAGGAGCAGTTCCTTTGGGAAAAGGAATCTTAAGTTTCTCTATGAAAGAAGGGTATTCAAAGAGTATATTACATTCAAAAGCAAAATAAAAAAAAAAAGATATTTCTATGTCCTGGCTGGAGGAAGGAAAATTTCTTCTACTACAGGGGGAAAAGTGAACCAGAAACGAAGGATGGAAATTGCAACTTATGTACAACAATATCATAGTTACATATTGATTTGTTTCTATACCGAGTACAGTGATATAAACCACCTTGATAGACATACATCAAATTGTATAAACTAGTTTGATATGCAAAAGTTTTGGAACCTGAAATATTTGGATTTTAGGCCTTTTAAAAGCCACTCTTGGGCTAAAGAGATGGCTCAGAGGTTAAGAGCACTGGCTGCTCTTCTAGAGGCCCTGAGTTCAATCCCAGCAATTGATGGTATCTCACTACCATCTATAATGAGAACTGGTGCACTCCTCTGGCATGCATGCATACATGAAGGCAGAACACTGTATACATAATAAATAAATAAATCTTTATTTTAAAAAAGACCACTCTCTAATTAATTGTTCACAGACAAGTAATTTATTGTCTCCAACTTAATCTCTTCAACAACCAGAAAATAATTCTTACCTGTCTGAGTATTCCTTAACTAATGTCCATAATTGCACTAAGCAACTGAATTTTCTAGATAGAGTCAACAGGCATACAGTTTGACTTAGTCTTAAAGTCAGCTAAACATATAACTTTGCCCCATTTTAAAAATTTTCCCCTTACATCTTTAACTACAAAATATGGATTAAAAAGAACTATATTCATGGGTCCCTTATGATGTTCTAATAATGTATGTAAAGCTCTTGGGATAATGACTGTGAAAAATTCATAATACACCACCCTAAAACACAGTGATATGCCATTTTAAGCTAATGAGAATCAATCAAATATATAAGAAAGAAGGACTTTCTGATCCTCCCCTGAGCAAAAAATCCCTTGTATTGGAGGTATCCTTCCTTATTCTAAGAACATCATCTCATAACTGGACACTGGGTGACTGTCAAAAATGACTCAAGGCTGTCAAACTTACTGCATATCCCATATTGTCATCTGGTTTCTCCAGATGTCTCCCACTTATGTCACCACATATTACTTCCTCTAGAAGTTTTCACTGGTCTCGCTTAATCTACATAATTATTTATTTCCTTAAAAGCTTATTAGGATGTTGGTTGTAGATATTTCTTTAGCGTAATACTCTGAATCACTTTGGCAAACTTCTATCTGCAAAAAATTATTGACATTATGATTCACAACAGTAACAAACTTACAATTATGTCATAGCAATGCAAACAGTTTTATGGTTAGGGGTCACCACAGCATGGGAAACTGTATTAAAGGGTCACAGCAGCAGGAAGGTTGAAAACTACTGCTGTAGGGTTTGGGGCTGTTTGAAAGAAAATGACCCTTAAAGGGAGTGGCACTATTAGGAGGTATGACCTTCTTGGAGGAAGTGTTTCACTGTGGGGGCAGGCTGTGGGATCTATTTTCTCAAGTTTCCCTCACTGTGTTGGAAAGTTGACTTCCTGTTGCCTCTGAGTCAAGATGTAGAACTTTCAGCCCCAGCACCATATCTGCCTGCATGCTGTCACACTCCCCATCCTGATAATAACGGGCTGAACCTCTGAAACTGTAAGCCATCACCTCAATTAAATGTTTTCTTCATGAGAGTTGTTGTGTTCATGGTATCTCTTCACAGCAATAGAAAACCCTAACTAATACAGGTTTTATTATTTTTCCTATGTTGTTTGCTATGTATGTAAAAAAAATACTGAATAATATTTTTGCTTTGCTTCTATCTATCTGCCAGTTCAAATCATAATCCCCAAATACAGAACTTCAGAGTCAAGATAAGGTTTGTTTGTTGTTGCTGCTGCTGCTGTTGTTGTTGTTTTGTTTGGGTCCTAGCAGAATGGGTTACCATTGCTTAAGATACAAGGCTTACTCCACAGACTATGACTGACATTTTGGAGACAGGAGAGTCATCACAAGGCAAGATGTTTTCCTTACATCTGCCTCCCAGAACTCTGTAGAGTACAGATAATTAAAAAAGTTGTTACTGGAGCAGGCATACTTGCTGAAGAGGAAACTGCCCCCCGTGCTGATCTCTGCTTCTAGAGTCTGCATGCTGATAATACTATCTGAAAACCTATGAATGGTCCACCTCTTCTGAGAGTTCAATCATAAATGGACATATAATTGCTATGGTGTTGCAAATCATATCAGGCTAACATATGAGAGGCAATTGATTCTGTCCTAGCATTCATATTCTGACCAAATTCTTTCATCATTCACTGACTGTCACGTAACTATGTTTCTGGAGGTCAACACCGACCTAAGGGAATACCCCAAGTCTCACACTGCCCTGAAGACACTCCACTTGACTTTATACCTTCCGCCCTTAGCAGTTCCTACTCTTTGTTCACTGTCTGCATGTTTGGTGAACGGACTAAATACATATTCAAATAACCATGCTGATGCTATGACAGTAAAAAGGTCTTAGTAACTGTGATCATTCTTCACTTTCATATTCTTTATGGAGTGATTTTATCTAAAGGACTCATTTTCAACACGGGTAAACTACTTGTTCCAAAAGCGCTGTGGCACTCATATGAGTTTTCTGTTCTCTAACAACATCAATATTTGAAACAAGAAGAACATAGCATCTAAATATGAAAGTAAGTTTAAATTTAAAACTCAATCAACAAGTTGGACTCAAATGTCCAAAAATATTACATTGTTAATGTTTTACATTATAAAACCGTACTTCAATTCTGAGGTATAAATAAAAACTTCTGGGTTAGCTTCAGGAAACCTTATAATTAGCAGTGTCTCTAAACCTTGAGTCCCTAAATTAATGAACTTTAAAGAGGATTGAAAGGAAAATTTGATGGTACCACTTACAACTTAGAGTAACTAAGTAATATGCTAGTGGAATACCATGTGTACAAGCAGTGCACCCTTCCCTGAGGGACAATTCTCTTCATCACTTCAACCAAAAATAATCAGGTACTGTTACCTTGCTGCAGAGACACTCAGAGACACCTGTCTGCCAGCTGTTTCTCCGTCATAATTTTAAAAACTCTTAATTCATGTAAAACCATGGCTCTCCTAAACACCGCCAGAACTCCTAAGTCAGAGCAATGGAAACGCTGTCCCTATAAGTGACATCATAGTCGGACCTTCACAGCTAATTCCAAAGTCCTAGAAGCAGATGACATCACAAAGTAGGCAGATTCTCCCAAGATCACAGACCAAGACACTTATTTCTGCCTCTTTTCTCCTACTTCCAATTCCTCCATTCTTTAGAGGACTAAATTAGTTTTAAACAAAAGTTTCTGATTTTTCTCCTCTCCTTGGAAGCCTGATCAGTAACTATTTTTTTCTCAATCTATTCATTTTTCAGACATGTGTACAAAATCACACAACACAAGCCCATGCCATATTAATAAACCATCCTGATAGTGAGTGAGTTCAGCATGAAGGTAGCATGGACAATTATGTAATCAGCTTTTATCCCTGCCAATGTGAATATCTAGTAGAACTAATGTTGAGAGGGTTTATTGAAACTGGCCACCATTTGTGCCCACAGAGTAACTTCTCCCTACCCTTTCTCTGGGTGAAATCTTCATGCCTAGGAAAATCTCCAGTAGAGCTCAAGTCTGTTCCTTGATCAGAAGATGACACGGAAGGTCATTTTTCTCTTTGATTGAATATATTAATTCAATTAATAGGACAGTATTGCAATTATAACCCTGTGGTTGGTTTCACAGCCTGTACCTCAAATTCTTGATAAAGTTCTTCTAACATGCATTTATTACATTTTTCTTGCCAAGTAAGCAGGTACATCAAGAGACTCATATAACATGGGATTGCTTAGCTATTCCCCTGACAAGGCCACCCATTTCTAAAATATTTCCATTTGAGGATCAGAACTTTGGAGCTAGCCGGAGAAATAGCTCATCTTACCTTAATCTCTCTCCTGTCAATTCCTAGACACAGAGCCTAAAAAGATATTTGTTTTTTCTCTCTTAGATCTGACACATAGAAAGTGCCCAGTCAATCTAAGTTGTTTTTATTGTTAGCAATAGTGTCCCCATCCCCACCCTCTTCTGTGTATAAGACAGTATCATGGATGAAAAATAAACATCCTCTTCTGGATGACAAAGGACGCCATCATTCTAGCAAAGTGGCAGAATACAGAATGGGAATAAAATCCTTACCAACTAATTACACAGCTGATAGAGGAGCAGTTCCTCACTTCCGTTATCATCGGTAGATGGGAAGAGCCACAGCTGGACTCTACTTAAAGAGGAAGAGGTTTTGGAACACTCAGTCCTAAATGGGATGTCTCCATCAAAAATTTATCCCTTCAAGGGTCAAGGAACTATGAGAAAAAGGAAATGGAGCCTGAGGGGACGGTTGACCTCAAACAGAATCCTCCAGGTACAAGACTGATGTACCTGCAAATTCACAAGCACTGGCAGCATGCATAGGGTCCACAAGTGCCCACAAGTGTTAAAGACAGACAAGGCCCTTTAGATGTCAGTGTGGCAATTTCTAAAAAAATGAGGAAACAATTTTCCTCAAGACCCAGTAATACAACTTTTGGGTATATATCCAAAAGGACGCTTAATCGTGCCACAAGGACATGTGCTTAACTATGTTCATAGCAGCTTTGTTTGTCATAGCCAGAACCTGGAAACAACCTAAATGCCCCTCGACCGAAGAATGGATAAGGAAAACGTGGTATATTTACAAAATGGAATACTACCCAGCAGAAAAAATAATGACATCTTGATTTTGCAGGCAAATGGATGGAGCTAAAAAACATCATTTTGAGTCAGGTACCCCAGACACAGAAAGACAATTATCACATGTACTCACTCATAGGTGGATTTTAAACATAAAGCAAAAGAAAACCAGTCTACAAACCACAATCCCAGAGAACTTAGACAACAATGACGACACTAAGAGAGACATACATAGATCTAATCTCCATGGGAAGTAGAAAATGACAAGATCTCCTGAGTAAATTGGGAGCATGGGGACCTTGGGGGGAGCAGTGAAGGGGGAGGGGAGAGGCAGGGAGGGGAGCAAAGAAAAATGTAGAGCTCAATAAAAATAAAAATAAAAAAAACAGACAGGCAGACAAGATCTAAGTACTGAGAAAAGAAAATGCAAATGGACCGCCACCCCTCCCTGAGAAGCTATCTCTGATGCTCAAAAGGAAAACTTCCTTTTCTCCAGTGGAATCTCAGTGTGTACATTTAAGACACTTCAGGGTAGGCTCCATGCCCAGCAGTAGATGCCAACATAAAACAAACTCAATAGTATTTGTGTAGACTTTTTGTCTCAAACTACTTTGTTTGGGCATTTTTTTCATCATATTGGTCTTTTGCTTGTATATTTTAGATTCCGTTTTAGTGGGTTTTGTGAGGGTTTTTTTTTTGTCTTCTTTTGTGTGTGGATGTGTGGTTCTTGTTTCTGTTGTTAGTTTGAGGATTTTCTGGTGTTTTTGTTTCATTTGTTTTTTCTTGCTTCTGTTCCTTAAAGAGAGAAAAAGAGAAAGAACGGGTATGGAGTTGGGTGTGTGCGAACAATTTGAGAAATTGGGGAGAAAGAAAGTGTGATATTAGAATATATTATGTAAAATATTTTACTATATAAATAAACATAAATCAGTAAAAGTAGTGCTTCCTCAGGAATATTTTTAAAAGTCAGCGTTCTTCATACTTAAAACCATTAAGAACTTGTTTTGATGGAAATGAACAGCCCCAAGAAATTCTAGCTGTAGGAGACCAGATCTGAAGAAACTGAACACGAGTCATTCTCAGAACCAAACTTGTGATCCTGAAAGGCAACCTGCGCAAGGAAGGTCTTCATGGATTGGGATTCTCAGCACATCAGGCTGGCTCAGCCTTTGTATGAATTGCGTTCATTTACCTGCTCAGCAAGTTTGAGAGGGAACGTGCTAAGAAAGCACCCTCTTCAAGGTTGTGCTATAAGTCGCCTTCCCTCAACCCAATTGAAATGGCCTCTGTTCTGTAAAATGTAACTTACTGAAAAAAAAAATTTCTATTCTTTTTTAAAAGGCTTACTAGAATAAGTGGGTTCAAATAGATGACATTTAAGACAAATAGTAGCAAAATATTATTGATGTAGAGTTCAGATACTTTTATGTTAGGTGTTTTTAGGTTAGCCTAGCCAAACAAGTGCCGTGGTGATTAATAATTCTGATAGCATCTAGAGTCTCCTAAGAGGGAAATCTCTGGGCAAGTTTGTGATGGAGTTTCTAGAGTGGGCTAACTGAGGTGGAAAGACCTGCCCTAGATGTGAGTGCCATTCTTGTGTGGGCAGAGTTGGAGACAGGATAGAGCAGCAGTCTGAACAGCAGCTTCAGATACTCTCCTGTCCTTAGGCAGGTCCAGCATCTTGGAATCCTGCCATGACTTCCCTGCCATGATGAACTCTACCCTCAAACTGTAGGCCAAAATGAACTCTCCTTTAATCTGTGTTATGTCAGGGGTTTTGTCATTGAAATAGTTTAATTGAAACATAAAATTAGTGTCAAGAATTGGGCATTGTTGCCAGGCGATGGTGGCGCACGCCTTTAATCCCAGCACTCAGGAGGCAGAGGCAGGAGGATCTCTGTGAGTTCGAGACCAGCCTGGTATACAGAGCTAGTTCCAGGACAGGCTCCAAAGCCACAGAGAAACCCTGTCTCGAAAAACCAAAAAAAAAAAAAAAAAAAAAAAAGAAAGAAAGAATTGGGCATTGTTGCCTTGATTCATGGAACTTGTTTGTGACAGGAATGTGGAAGATTTTGAAACGCTGAACTTAAAAAATAATAGCCCTAGTATGTTATAAACTGAGATTAGTGACCCATTCCAGTCAGAGAGCCTAGAAGACAAAAATAGTGAGGAAAAAAATGTAGGTCATGGAGTTTCAGAAGATAAATGGGACTCAAACAGGGATTTGGTAAAGACTGACAGAATTCAGAATTCTGCACATATCCTGAGCATTGGAGTGGTGCTGAATTCAAAAATAATGGATGATTCTGTCTACCTTTGAAATGTGCTTATTCAAGCCTACAGTGATAAGAGAAGAGGAAGATATAAAAATCTCAGTTGAATAGAAAAAGCAAAGAATTTGAAGTTGCAAACAAAATGTGTATTTAAAAAAAAGAGCTATACAGGATGGCCACTTGTAGTAAAACATCATGAAGGTAATCAAAAACCTAGAAAGTACAGAAAAACATATTCAGAGTAGATATTTTTGCATTAGAAAATATTCTCTGAAACTGAAATAGTGAATATAATAAATTCAGGAATTCTGGTTTCATTTCCCAAAAGCCAGAGATATTTCAATACTTTAAAAATGATGGTCAAGCTGGGCAGTGGTGACACATGTCTTTAATCCCAGCACTCAGGAGGCAGAGGCAGATGAATCTCTGTGAGTTTGAGGCCAGCCTGGTCTACAAGATCTAGTTCCAGGACAGGTTTCAAAGCCACAGAGACAGAGAAACCCCGTCTCAGAAAAAAAAAAAAAAAAGAAAAAAAAAAACCTAGATGGTCAAAATGCAATTATTGTCAATAGGTTTTTCTTCTGAAGCAATTTTGTATATCAATTGATGTTATATGAATGCTGAAAGTTTTATGGAAGTGTGGGTACATTCTCCTCTAATTCTTATTGTTCTTGCTCTTCAACAAAGCACTTAGGTTGGAGCAGGCCTGAGAGGGCAACTTACACAGGAGCGGATCCAGACCAGGGCCTTTTGCAGAAACAGGACTGAGCCAGAAACTCGGGCTGGAGCAGACCGGAGGCGGTGAGCTCTCCCAGAGCAGGACTGAGCCAGTGACCTAGACCGGAGCCTGCAGGAGCAGTTCTTATCTAGCGACCTAGGCTGGAGCAGGTGTGAGAGAGGAAACTTCACAGGAGTAGGAGCTGATCCAGATCAGGGACATTTGCGGAAACAGGAATGAGCCAGGTGTTTAGGCCAGAGCAGACCTGAAACAGCGAACTCCGTAAGGGAGCAACCACTGAGGGAGAAGGCAGGAACCAGAGACCTCTGCCAGCTTCGGGCCTTATTCTGTGACCTCTAAGGAACTAGGCTTGAGCGAGGACCTCTGCAGGCCTCAGCATGAGTCTGGGACCTCCAAGGGACTAGGCAGGAACCAGAGACCTCCGTGGGTCAGGACATGAGTCTGGGACCTCTGAGAGAGTAGGCATGAGCCAGGTCTTCTGCAAGTCGAGCACACCTGAGTCTGAGACTTCCAAGGGAATAGATTGGAACCAGAGACCTTTGCAGCACCAAGCCCAAGCCATGAACCTCTTCTGCAGGAGTGGATCCAGACCAGGGATCCAAACAGGACTCAACCAGCAAACTAGGCCTGAGAAGGACTGAGACAGTGAACTCCACAAAAGCAGAGCTAACCCCAGGAATGCCGAGCGACCTCCAGGAACACTGAGTGACCAACAGGATGACTAGAACCATGGCACTGACTGTACCACAAGAAGCAACCATCAGAGCCTTGGATCCACTGGCAACTGGAAGATAGATCACCAGAGTCACAGACACCCCCAACTACAACAGTCAGAGGAAAAGATGGGCAGACAAGATAAGAACACACGCAACACCACAAAGAGCAACATAACACGAGTAAAAACTAGTGACCCGCGGGGCTGCAGAGATGGCTCAGAGGTTAAGAGCACTGGATGCTCTTCCAGAGGTCCTGAGTTCAATTCCCAGCAACCACATGGTGGCTCACAACCATCTATGATAAGATCTGGTGCTCTCTTCTGGTGTGCAGGCATACATGCAAGCAGAATGCTGTATACATAATAAATAAATCTTAAAAAAAAAACTAGTGACCCTACAACAGCAAAGGTTGAACAATCAAATATAGATGAAGCAGAAGAAAATGACCTAAAAAATAACTTTATGAGAATGCTTGAGGCCCTTAAAGAGGAAATGAAAAATTTCCTCAAAGAAATGGAGGGAAAGACAAACAAAACTGGAAGACATCAACAAATCCCTTAAAGAAAACCAAGGAAAAGCAATCAAATATATGAAAGAAACTACACAAGACTTGAAAACTGAAATAAAGACAATAAAGAAAACATAAGCTGAGGGAATTATAGAAACAGAAATCATAAGAAAATTATCAGAAACCACAAATGCAAGCATAAAAGGCAGAATTCAAGAGATGGAAGAGATAATCTCAAACCCTGAAGATACAATTGAGGAAATAAACTCATCAGTCAAAGAAAACATTAAATATAATAAAAGCTTATCCCAAAATATCCAGGAAATATGGGACACCATGAAAAGACCAAACCTAAGAATAAAATATATAGAAAAAGAAGAATTCAATTCAAAAGGATAGAAAATGTATTTAACAAAATCATAGAAGAAAACTTTCCCAACCAAAAGAAAGTTATGCCTATGAAGATGCAAGAAGCTTATAGAACACCAAATAAACTAGATCAAAAAAAATTCCATCATCACATAATAGTCAAAATACTAAACATGCAGAATAAAGAAAGAATATTAAGAGCTGCAAAGGGAAAAGGCCAAGTAGTATATAAAGGCAGACCTATCAGAATTATACCTGACTTCTCAATGGAGACAATGAAAGACAGAAGGTCCTCGTCAAGCATTATGCAGACATTAAGAGTTAACAGATGCCAACCCAGACATACCCAGCAAAACTTACAATCACCATAGAAGGACAAAACAAATTTTTCCATGACAAAAGCAGATTTAACCAATATCTAGTCACAAATTCAACCTTACACAAAGTACTAGAAGGAAAACTCCAACCCCAGGAAGTTGGCTACACCAAAAAAAAAAAAAAATAATAAAAATAAAAAAAAAAAACCAAAAGCATACACAATTGATCTCACAACAGCAAATCCCCCCAAAAAAGGAAAAGCACACAAAATAACATAACCAACAACAAAAACTAAATTACAGGAGATAACAATCACTGGTCATTAATATCCCATAATAAAAATGGACTCCGTTCACTTATAAAAAGACACAGGCTAACAGATTGGATACAAAAACAGAATCCATCCTTCTGCTGCATACAAGAAACACACCTCAACCTCAAAGACATACGTAGCCTCAGAGTAAAGAGTTGGGAAAAAATTCCAATCAAATAGACCTAAGAAACAAGCTGTTGTAGCTATCCTAATGTCTAACAAAATAGACTTCAAACCAAAATCAATCAAAAGAAACAAAAAAGGATACTTCATATTAGTCACAGGAAAAAAATCCTTTAAGAGGAAATCTCAATACTGAACATCTATGCCCCAAGTATAAGGGCACCCTCATATGTAAAAGAAACACTTCTAAAGCTTAAATCATACATTAAACACCACACACTAATAGTGGGAGACTTCAACACTCCAATCTCACCACTGGATAGGTCAGTCATACAAAATATTAACAGAGAAATAAAAGAACTAACTGATGTTATGACTCAAATGGACTTAACAGACATCTATAGAGCATTCCATCCAAACATAAAAGAATAAGCCTTTCTCTCAGCACTTCATGGAACCTTCTCAAATTTGAACACATACTCATGAACGAAACAAACCTCAACAGATACAAAAAAAAATGGAATAACTCCATGTATCTTATCTGATCACCATGACTTAAAATTAGAATTCAACAGCAACATTAATTCCAGAAAACCCACAGGCACATGGAAATTAAACAATGCTCATCTGAAGCATCAGTGGGTCAAGGAAGAAATAAAGGGAGAAATTAAAGACTTCCTAAATTCAATGAAAATAACCACACAACATACCCAAATTTATGGGATACAATGAAAGCAGTGTTAAAAGAAAAGTTCATAGCACTAAATGCTTACATAAAGAGGCTGGGAAAATCCCACACTAGTGAATTAACAGAATACTTGAACACTTTAGAACAAAAAGAAGCAAATTCACCCAAGAAAACTAGATGGCAGAAAATAAACAAATTAAGAGCTAAAGTCAACAAAATAGAAACAAAGAAAACACTACAAAGAATCAAAGACAAAGAGTTGGTTCCTTGAAAAAATCAGCAAAATAGACAAACCTTTATCCAAACTAACCAAAAGGCAGAAGAGAAAATATCCAAATTAACAACATCAGAAATAAAAACAGGGACATAACAACAGACATGCAGGAAATCCAGGGAATCATCAGGTCATATTTAGAAAACCTGTACTCCACAAAATTGTAAAACTTAAAGTAAATGGACAATTTTCTGGATAAATATCACTTACCAAACTTAAATCAAGACAATATAAGCAAATTAAACAGACCTATAACTGCTAAAGAAATAGAAAGAGTCATGAAAAGTCTCCCAACCAAAAAAAAGTCCAGGACCAGATAATTTTAGCTCAGAATTCTACAAGATTTTCAAAGATGAACTAATACCAAAGGAGAGGGGAGAGGGGGGCAGCAGAGAAAAAAATGTATATCTCAATAAAATCAATAAAAAATATAAAACAGTAAGGTCAAACTTGGGAAAAAAAGAGCTATAGTCTTTGAAGAGATTAATACTATTACAAGAATCATCTAGCTCTGTGTTGAAGAAATAGAAAAGACAACTGAAGGCCCCACACCCATTAAAGGTTCTATCTTGAAATAATGTAGAACATTTGAAGAGAAACCACCTAACTTGTAAATGATTCCTAAGGGATCAAAAAATAACCACCTAGGGAAATATGTTCCCAGGATCAGTACCAGAGTCTGGTGCAATTACTATCATGGAATGCCAGACTACTTACTAAGCTGTCAATAGAACTTGGTTTACAAGCATGAAATAGGCAGGAGTAAAGGGCTTGTGGATGTTTGTATTAAAGGTTCCCAAAGGCCTCTAAGACCAGGCAATATGTACCAGGAATAGAATCACTATAAAGTTGTCCAGAAATGCCACTGTGTAAAGCTATGTAGAGGAAGGCAGTATTAAAAAAAAAATGCTGAGAGAGCAGAGTTTCTAAGACCATGGGATGTCCACAGAGGAAACATGTAGGCATTGGACTAAGCAATGCCGAGAAAGGCTATATGTAAATCAAGGGGCAGAACTAGAGAAATGGGCTGACCCAAGCCCTATAGAGTGTTACACTGATAAAGGGTAAATTTGTGGTAGCTAAGATTTACTGTAAGCATGACAGAGTCTTGAAACATCTAGGAGATAAAGGTCCGGTCATGTGTATGCAGTAGTTTTTACTTTGGGTTAGTTGCAACGGAAAGACGCACCCTGTAGGTGAGCAGTACTATGTCATATGTTGTGGTCCTTGATTGAGTCCAAAAAGAGAGTGAGCATAGTGTCAGCATTCATCACCTTCTCCCGACTCTGGGTACAATGCAACCGCAACCTCACAAAACTGTAAACTGGAATAAACCTTTCACCGCATAAATTGTTTCTTGTCAGGTAATTGGTTACAGAAGAAAAATGAGCAAAGTGAGTATATACAGGCTGAATGGGCTTCTGTTTAACAAAAGAAGAGAGAGATCAGTTAACAAAAATTATAAAAACTATCATCAGCATTGCTCCTTAGCAGTAAAGTGAACCAATATGCTTTGGATATTGACATGATTTTTTTTTAAAATCTATAAGATATAAGCTATTCAGCCGGGCGGTGGTGTGGTCCATTCTTTTAATCCCAGCACTTTGGAGGCAGAGGCACATGGATCTCTGTGAGTTCAAAGCCAACCTGGTCTACAAAGTGAGTTCCAGGACAGCTAGGACTGTTAATCAGAGAAACCCTATCTCAAAATAAATAAATAAAAACAGAAAAGGAAAAAAGATATAAGCTATCACCATGTCACCAATACCCAGTACTGTTGTTCTAGCATAAATCATAACTATACGTAACATATGTAAGAAGAAAAATGAACCTCAACTTCAACCTCACAATGCTGTTTTAAGGATATTTTGAAATTCATATCTGTGTGTGTGTGTGTGTGTGTTTGTGCGCACACACGTTCTATTGTCTAAAAATCTAATGACCCTGCTTCTTATGGGTCAGAAGACTAAGCAAGATTTTGTTTTGGTTTTCTCCTCAGCAGGAAGAGGGCAGAGCAGGAGCCTACAAGTATCCTCCCCTGACTCAAAAGCAAAAGGAACTCAGCAATGGAACAAGTGAGAATCCAGGTAATGGCAGGGTGGGACCGCATGTCCCTGACACTCACCAAATGCAAAAAGACATAGAAAAGGAAATAACTTTGAGCAGAGTAGGGAGGTTGATTAAGCTTGGGGCTATAATGTTTAGGATGTTGGAAGAATTTGAAGCAAGTATGGGTTAGAGACAAGGAATTTATAGTATTTAGTCCTTTTCTTCAAAATATGCACATGAAAATAAAATGTATTTTTTTAAAAGCAGGTATTGAGGCAGCATCAGAGAGTTAAAAACGAGCAAGCAAACAAATGACAACAGCAAAGTCTTTAAAAGGCACAAACTCAATTGTGAACACAGTTGCAGGGCAGTCAGCAATCCAGAAGTTGCAATAATTTACACTTTATTCTTTAAAAGACTGAAGAATGGCAGAAATTGTGGTATTTAGTTATGAATGATTAATGTATTATTTCAAATCTTAGCATACAAAAGCTACATTAAAATCCAAGCTTACACCCTTGCTATTTTATCAAATTGTGATCCTTTTTATAATGTTAAGTAGTAGATGTATATAGTTGTTCTTTTATTGCAGTTTCTTCAAAACATTTGTTAAAAAGGAAGTTGTTTTACTAAATCTGAAAACATGACAATTGACATCAGATTTTTAAATCATTTAAGGATTTCCAATAAAAACAGGGATAAAATTAATCATTTTAATTTTCCAAATGAGGAATTAACTACTAAAAATGATTCAATTTGCCTACCAACCCCAAACTAGAAAATTCAGATATCAATAAAAATGCAAAACTAAATAATCCAATTAAAAAATGGGACACAGATATAAACAGAGAATTCCTTTTTCTTTTTTTATTGATTTTTATTGAGCTCTACATTTTTCTCTGCTTCCCTCCCTGCCTCTCTCCTCCCGCTTCAACCCTCCCACAAGGTCCTCATGCTCCCAATTTACTCAGGAGATCTTGTCTTTTTCTACTTCCCTTATATATCAGATCTATGTAAATCTCTCTCAGTGTCCTCCTTGTTGTCTAAGTTCTCTGGGATTGTGGTTTGTAGGCTGGTTTTCTTTGTTTTATGTTTTTAAAACCACCTATGAGTGAGTACATGTGATAATTGTCTTTCTGTGTCTGGGGTAAACAGAGAATTTTTTTAACATACTACTCTCAAGTGGTCAAGAAACACCTAAGGAAATGTTCAGCATCCTTAGCCGTTAGGAAAATGCAAATCAAAACAACACTGAGGTACTATCTTACACCTGTCAGAATTGTTAAGATCAAAAACACGTGTGACAATTCATGATAGCAAGGATGTGGAGCAAAGGAAACACTACTCCACTTCTGGTGGGAGGGCAAACCTGCACAGCCACTTTGGAAACCAATATGGCAGTTTCTCAGGAAATTGTGGATCAGTCTACCTCAAGACCCAGTTATACCACTCCTGGGCATGTATATAACCTTTGACCTAAAATTTATCCTTCTTCCAAGATGTGCTGGGGATAAAGGTGGCACAGAAATTCTGAGAGTGGCCAACCAATGGCCAGTTCAGCTTGAGACTCATACCATGAGATGGAGCTCATCCCTGAGGGCTGGGACCCAGAGGCAGAGACCTGGAATTAACCAAGCGAAACCAGCAAAATAAAAAAATAAATAAATAATAAAAAGATTCATAATGATATACTGCTATAGATTCGTGCTTAGCCCAGTTGTCATCAATAAGGCTTCATCCAGTAACTGATGGAAACAGATACAGAGACCCACAATCAAACATTAGGCAATACTTGGGGTATCCTATGGAAGAGCTGAAGAGGAAAGATTGTAGGAGCCGGTGGCATCAAAAACACCACAAGAAAACACTCAGAACTAAATAGCCTGGGCTCAAAAGGGCTCAAAAAGCCTGAACCAACAATCAGGAAGCCTGTATGGCACTGACCTAGGCCCCCTGTATGGATGTTACAATTGTGTAACTTGGTCTTCTCTTGAGACTCCTAACAGTGGGAGCAAGGGCTGTATATGATTCTGTTGCCTGTTTGGGGGACCCTTTCCTCCTATTGGGTTGCGTCTTCCAGTCTTAATAAAAGAAGAGGTGTTTAGTCTCACTGCAGCGAGATAGACCTTGTCTGACTGATAACCATGGGCAGCCTGTCATTTTTCTGAGAAGAAACAGGGGCAGGAGGTGGATGGGGGAGAAGTGGGGGAATGTTGGGATTAGAAGAAGGAGGGGTAATATTGGTCTGGATGGAAAAAAAACAAACAAAAAAATAAACAAAAAAAAACCACCAACAAAGGATATTTTATACTGATTAGTCTTTCTTGTATAGTGTGTGGATGACGGAAATCATTCTCTTTAGATGATAACCATCATACTTTGCTTGGGGGTAAAAGTCAACTAACGTTGGTAGTCTAGATAAGAAATATCCATTTAGTCAGACTCCTGGATAATGCTCTTTCTTTAAACCACCTGATCGTTTTGAATTTATAACTTCAACAAAGCTACTGATTCAATTCCTAATTTTCACTTTGCCATGTTCTGATCATGTAGCTCCAAGGGTCGAGGGCTCTTGGTACAAGTAAGTTATATTTCATATTTCAACTCATCCATTTGTGGCGGGTAAAGAGGAGAGCTGAATTCATACTTGCTAATGCTTTATCTCCGTGGGACTGAAGAACCGGAAAGGAGCCTTTAAATTCAGATGAACACTTGACCTGACTCACAGAAAACTTTCATTCGGTTTGGAAGGATTTTTCTTTGTCTTCTGATCACTGTGGCTCACAATGATTGATTGAATATTGTACTTCCTGTATAATTTTCCTAGATAAAGTCAATGAAAGATTAGAATGAAGTTTGTATGATGCAGAACCCATGAGAGTACAGGATAAAGGCCGTTAGCTTAAGACTGACCTCATTGAGTAATCCTAAGCTTTTTAAAGTTTCTCTCACACTTTCTCCCCAATTTTGGCAAGTATTCATGCAATACATTCTATACCTCATAAAGTAGAGACGAGTGTTATTCATAATCTATAGATAACTTTCCACTTTTTACCAGGGCAAGCAAATCTGTCTCATCCTTTGGCTCCAAATATCAGAATCATGTCTCTTCCAATACTGAATCCCTAAAAAGCTTAGGTCAGTGATTCGAATGAGGAAGCTAAGCCAATCAGAGCCAAGACAGGTTGGTCCTCACTTGATCTGTTCCATCTTAAAAGTGTGAGATTGAGCCAGGCATGGTGGTACAAACCTATAATCCCAGTACTTGGGAAGCAGAGGAAGAGGCTGACTAAAAATCATAGGCCAGTCTGGTCTACAAGGTGAGTTCTAAGACAGGTAGGGCCACGGGACTTGACTATAAAAATTCCAAACAAATGAACCATCTTGAATGATACATGAACTGTTTCTGGCTAGCTTCCAGTTTTAGAACAAAGTTTAAAACTCTGAGGGAGAGGAATCCAGAAAGAGTCAAAGGACGGAATGTGAAAAAAAAATGGAGATGTGAAGACTGGAACCAGGGAACAGAACCAAAATATTTGACTGAAACCAGGCTGTGCCCAAGAAACTGTGTCTGATATTGTCAGTGTCTGTAATCCATTGTAGCTCTGATGAACACTGAGACTCAATAGAGTATAATTACAGAGGGAACAGAGATTGTTTCCCCTCTCGAGTTTTCCCTTTCCATGTTCCTAAACCTAGAAAATTTAAGAAATGATAGAAAGATTGCCTTATGCCTATTTAAAGCAGCTAGTACCTCAAATGCCTTGCTTTCTCACATAGAAATGATGCTGTGAATTTCCCATAAATCTTTGACACCCAAACCTTATGTGCTTCTCTGCCTAGGTTCTTGCTGATCCATGGCCTCTCAACTTCTGTCTTCTTCCTTCTTTGGCCTGGTTTTTACTTCTCTGCTTTAAGTGTTTTGGTATACACTGGGTTTCTCTACCTGCTTTAATTTGGATTTTTTCTCTATATTCTGCCTTAAAAATCACTTTTGCCATAATCTGTACGACCAAATTTAGACTCCCAACATCAAAGACAATGTCTAATATCCATTAGTTCCCAGTTCATTAAATCTTACCTTCTGATTCTGATGTTTCTGACTTATTGCAATTACTTTTCAACTGATCCAATTCCTAATCTGCCATGCCAGCATGGCAGCTGTCTTTCTTCCGAGTGAGGGACGTCAGGACTAACACACAACACAACTTCAGGTTCTGCAGACAAGCCTTTATTCCACTTTCTCACACAGTATATATAGCCCTCAGCAGGGGAGGCCAAGTCAGCAAAGCAAGAAGCTCATCACCATAACTCAATGGCTTAGGGGTAAACATCCTTAGAAACATTGCTGCAAACAACAGATTGTTCCTGTTTTTGTTCCTGCTTTCAACCAACCACAAGAGTGTAAAACAGATCAAGTAGGGGTGTGAAGGCCTGTCCTCTAGGAACCCAACAATTCCCCCCTTTTTATTTTAGAAGCATGAGAGCCCCTGTCTTAGGACTCCCCCAGAGAGAAACTCTTACACGTCTACAGGAGGCCTTAATCCCTGTCTTAGGCGAGCTCTCTATACCAGGACAGTTGCCCATCGTAGGGATCCCTCATGACTTCTGCAGCATCTGCAACCAGACTTGGGGCACTTCCTGATTACTGGAAGACAGCCCGAGCAACACTTGTCGAGTGACAGTGTGCTGTATGAAAGATTGCCGCATAAAGCAGCAGAGAATCCAAAAACAGGTAACCCCAATAGCAATATCAGTACAAGTGAGCATTCCAGACAATTGCTGGACCCAGCCCCCAAGCTGAGCCATGGCATTCTACTGACTGGATCCAGACACAGCAGGGACCCACATACTATTAATACTAACAATATGATGAGCTGTCTGGAGGGTGAAATTCAAAAGGGAGGAATTCCAAGGGCCGTCTAAACATGCATTCAACTGTTCAACCACATCAGAAGCATTTGCAACATTAGCAGGTGTAACGTTCAAGACACTTGTTGCAGGAGTCAAAGGGAATCTACCTGTTCTTGCAAAAGCACAGTTTGTTGATTTAAATTTAAAAGTGCAAGTCCAATATGAGAGTCCAGAGCACTCCATGTCGGCAGGGACTCGCTAACCCTTCTAAGCAGCTGATCCACAGTCTCTGTAGTCACAGCTGTCTGCAAAATGGCAACTCCAGCAACTGTAGCTGCAGTGGCAGTGACAGCAATAGTAGCAACAATTGCAGCTGTTCACCTGCTGTCAATAAAGGATGATCTCCTGAAGTTCTTGAGATACCAGCACTGGCAGAGGAATCACAGCAGGCACTCAAATGATCAGAGCTCCATGAGAACCATCCCAATAATTACTCAGCTTGCAGATCCTGGAAGAACAATTAGGAATATCAGCCCCCAAAGTGCCATTCCACAATACAAAGAAAGATAGGACAGGAACACAAGCAGAAGATCGAATAGTCATATTGCATCCAGCAGTATAACAAATCAGGATCTTGAGTGATAAATCCTCCCCACATAACTGTGGGGTGGAGATTAAAATCTCTAACAGCATCCCAACACCAAGGAGCAGGATTGGGACCATAGGTATTATGCAATACTAACTGGCATTAAAAGCGGGAGGTTTCTCACCAGACTCCCCATCATTCATAATTCTGTTACTGTTACCAGAGTCATCACCTGAAGCAGAAGGAGCATCGCGGTCTTCATCCCGGGTCACCAGCCTTACACACCACTCTGGCACACAAATTGGTTTATTAACTCCTGGAAGAAAAACACATACAGCCCCCCCTCACCTTTGCCAACAAGGGGGTAGGTTCCATCCATCTTCCTGTTTGCAAATCTTTTTAATGAACCCATCCTAGGCTCTGAGCCCTAACCTGTGTATGGCACTCCATAGGTGAGTGCCCTTCAGCATCCACAATCAAAAAAATTGAAATAAAGAGAATGGGGGATAATTGAGTTACTGAGGAGAATATGAACTCCCCCTTTTTATTTTTTGAAAATATTGCTTGAGGGTCTGATTGGCTCTTTCCACAATTGCTTGACCCATTGGATTATATGGGATGCCTGTTTTATGGGAAATTTCATAGAATGAACAAAAGGATAAAAAAAATTTTTGCTGATATATACTGGGCCATTATCTGTCTTAATAACCTGAGGTTTGCCCATATAGCCAAAAGCAGATAGGCAGTGTGCAATGGCATCTTTTTCTCATTCTCCTGAATGCAAGGATGCAAAAATTACTACTGAAAAGGTGTCTACTGACACACGGACAAACTTAAGTTTTCCTGCAGCAGACAGGTGTGTAACATCCATCTGCCCTAACTGATTTGGTCGTAACCCTCGTGGGTTAACTCCTAAATTGGGGCTGCTTAGGAAAAGAGCACACTGAGGACAAGAAGATGCAATGGCTTGTGCTACTTCTCACGTGCACTGAGTATGATGTAGAAGGGAGTGTGCATTAAGGTGAAATTGATCATGTATTTCTTGGGCGCGGTCAGAAGTAAAGCAAACACGTGTATTTTTATCAGCTAAATCATTACTTGCTGACAATGGCCCAGGCAGCTGGGTATGACTACGGATATGTCTGACAAACAAAGGCTCAGTCTGCTGCCAAATCAAATGCTGAACGCAGCTGAGCAAATGATGGACCTTAGAGGTAGGTGATATACATGCAGAGGTCTCCAATGGCTTAAAGATGTGGGCCATATACACACTATCAGTATACAAATTTACAGGTTCCCCAGGGAAGAGCTAGAGTGCAATGAGACAGGCTGTTACCTCTGCAGCTTGGGCTGATACATCCTTCACAGGACGTTTTCATACTTTTCCTCCAGAAACCACTACTGCATTACCTTTAGGGGAAGCATCTGTAAAGACAGCACAAGCTGAAGGTATGGGAGATCTAATCACTCTAATCACTTGGGGGAATATGACGGGATGACTCTCGAATAGAACCATTAATGGATGCTGAGGATAATGAGAATCAAAACTTCCGGAAAAGGAGGTGAGTAAAAGGGTCCACTCATGATGGTACTGCTGTAAATGTACTAGCTGGTCTTTAGTATAAGGTGTTATAATCTTGTCAGGGTACTTCCCAAACACCTGGGCAGCAATCTTTTTAGCTTTCCAAAGTAATTGTAATATAGCTTCCTAGTATGACTACCCTCGCTAGAGAGGCAGGCATGTGTACCCATAAATTAGGTCCATCCTGCCAAAAGACTCCCATAGGGGCCAAATTGAAAGCAAGAACTACAAAATTTAATGATTGATCATAATTAATCTGCTGGTGAAGGACCCTTTTAATGTTGTCCAGAAGAAGCCTTAAGGCCTGCCTGGCCACAGGCATCAATATTCAGGAAGAGGTTGGGTAGGGATCTCCCAAGAACATATCATACAACGGTCTTAAATTACCTGTTTTGATTGCTAGGGAGGGGCGTATCCACTCTACGTCTCCCAGTAACTGCTGCCAATCATGTAAGGCTTTAAGATGAGAGGTGTCAATAGTTAATTTTTTTGGTTTAATTCCATCCATGGCCAATTGACACCCAAGGTGGGAATATGGGGCTTGCATTTGGAGCTTCTCAGGAGTTATGATCAGCCCTGCCTTTTCTAAATCCTGTTACATTTGAGTATAAGCCTTAAGCAGTTGATCTTGATCAGGCCCTGCTATTAATAAATCATCCATATAATAAACAATATATAACTGTGGAAACTTAAAGTGGACAGGCTCCAAGGCAGCAGCAACATAAGTTTGACATATGGTAGGACTATTTGCCATGTCCTGTGGGAGTACAATCCAATGGAATCCTTAAAATTAACTGAAGGGAGGCTAAAAGCAAAATGAGGGCAATCCTGTTTGGCTAGAGGAATAATAAAAAAGCAATCCTTTAAATCCACTATAATTATATGCCAGCCGCAGGGTATGGCTGAAGGGAAGGGCAATCCCTGCTGAAGAGGACCCATTGGCTGCATCACCTCATTGAAAGCCCTGAGATGCTATAATAACCTCCATTTTCCAGATTTCTTTTTAATGATAAATATGGGCGTATTCCAAGGGGAAGTAGAGGGGACAATGTGCCCAGCCTGCAGCTGATCTTGGAACAAGGCATGAGCAGCCTGCAATTTCTCTTGAGTCAAGGGCCACTGCTCCACCCAAACTGAACCGTCAGATTTCCAAGTTATAGGAATTGGGGCAGGCTTGGGAACAGTGATCCTAACTAAAATTGGCCTAGACCGCTTCAGTATCCCAGCAGTCTGGTAATTTGTTTATCTGCTGAAACTGGCCCTGTTGATTTTTTTCCCAGCCCCTGTCCTGGTCTCCATCCTAGTTGTTGCATAATTTGGGACACTGGTGGTGGTGGTGTGGGCTGAGTGGTCAAGACAGCTCCCATCTCACTCAGGACATCTCTTCCCCAGAGATTAACAGGTAGTCCTGGGAGGACACATGGCTGAAAGTAACCCTCATGGCTTTCATTACCCTGCCATTTTAATATTTTTGCACTCTTCTTGAGACTTGCTTGACCTATTCCTTGTAGAGTGGCAGTACTACTTTCTAATGGCCACTTCTTAGGCCAGAATTCTAAAGACAGGACAGAGACGTCAGCTCCAGAGTCTAAAATCCCATTAAATGACTTCCCATCAATAATCAGTTCCAATCGTGACCTTTCTTTCATTTGAGCTACCCAAAAGGCTGCAGTGCCAGATGACCCAAAACCCTTAGCACCCCAACTGGACCTGGCCACAGGGTTGGATGTATTAACTAAGGGTACCAAGACCAATTGGGCAATATGATCCCCCTGAGGAATTACTGTAACTCCTTGAGTAACTGATGTCATAATTTTTATTTCTCCTTGATAATCTGCATCAACAATCCCAGGATGAATTTGAATTCCCCTCAAGATGGTACTGCTTCTTCCTAAGATAAACCCTGAAGTCCCTCTAGGGAGCCTAGGGAACGGCCCAAAAGCATTAGTGGATAAAGCTTGAACCCCCCATTTGGGCTGTCAAGACTGCTCAGGCACAGGTACTGAGGTCTAGTCCTGCACTTCCTGGGGTGGAACAGGCAAGGTCTGCAACACAAACCTTGTGAAACAAACTGGGTATGGCCACTGCTGGTATGGGACCCCCTGACTCCTGGTGTCATTGCTCCATATACTGAGGTTCTGGGGCCCTGGAGCAGGGTCCTCCACCAGTTTCCCTGCTTTTGGCCTTGGATGGGCAGAGGCCTCCATCTATATCTGTCTTAGATCTGCAATCATTTGGCCAATGGGTTCCCCTTTTACATCATGGGCACTTTTCTGGTCTGGCAGTAGTTCCCCAAGTGAGTTGTGGACATTCCTTTTTAAAAATGTCCAGGGGCACCACAGTTAAAGCAGGTTTTATCCCCAGTTGTCCGGGATCTTCACCCTGCAATCACCTGGCCCTGAATGAAGTGCCAGCAGATCCGGATGTATTCATTTAAGCTTTTTGCCTTATGTGGCCTCAAGGCTTCCTTACAGTATTTATTTGTATTTTCAAATGCCAGCTGCTTAACTATGGGCATAGCTATGGTCACATCACCAAACAATCTCCCTGCCAACTGCAATATCCTATTCACATAGTCCTTAAATGTTTCTGAAGGCCCTTGTAATACTTTTGACAGATGATCCCCCATGGCCTTGTTTGGCAGGGCTTTCCAAGCTTTGGTAGCCACAGCCGCCATCTGGAGATATACAGCAGGATCGAGCACAATTTGATTAGCCAAGTCAGCATAAGCTCCTGCTCCAGTTAGCATGTCTTGCGCATTTGTTAACAATTTTCTTGATATTCTCCCCTCCACAATAAGTAATCTCCTCCCAATAGTACCGCACAGCATAGCTGCTACCAATCGCTAGGTGTAAGATTCAATGCCACAAAAAAAAAAAAAAAAAAAAAAAAAGATTCAATGCCACAAAAAAGACTCTACCATGGCAAGAGTGAACGGGGCCTGAGAACCGTATACTGCCTTGGCCTCTTTCAATTGTTTCATCTCCTTAAAGCTCAAGGCCACATGTTGTCTCAGCATCCTGGATTGTTAGGATCAGGTACCTCTATAACCAGAGCAACTGTGTGCCGGGTCGAAAACAAACACCTCCTCTTCTTCCTGAGCCCTCTTCAGCCTCCCAGTCATCTGTCAGTCCCCAATGGGACTCCTTCCTTCCCCAATCCTTATTATAAGCAGGTGGGGCTGACGGCACACATAAGGAATCCTTCACCTTACAGCGCTTCAGCCTTTTCTGAAGTACCTTAATTTTCTGCGTTAGCTGTACTTCCTCATCAGATAAACGATTCTCTGCACTAGAGCTGAGGCTGCCTGCCCCATTTTCTGACTCAGAGGTTATTGCTATCTGGTTTTGCCCCCGAAAGTGGACAGACTTTGGCGCTAGCCTTAATCCTGTGCCAGATTCCAAAGTTCCCCCTCTGACATTTCCTTTTGGTCCCTATGCAACTCTGCCAATCCTATGGACCAGCAAGTCTCCTCCTCCTGTATTTCTTCAAGTATTTCTTTAACCAAGACAACCTCTGGTCTCACTTTCACTTTATCAGCAAGTAGGGCATCATGAACCAGGCACCATAGTGAAAAGGTAGATACGGGGACGCTATCAGCACCCTCCTTCTGCAGCCATTTTTGCAAATCTCTTTTTAAATGTTTTTAATCGGAGATGTTCAAACCTCCACCTGTCAAAATCCATGGGCTTGCTGCGGCTATATTCTTAAGAAAATCCTTATAGTTCTCTATTTAACCACAGTTCCTTGTTGCTCTAACAATTTAGATATCTCTCTTACTGCTTGTGGATCCCATTTTTATACACCAATCCATCCTTACCGACCTAGGACGCTACCCCTTTTCTCAGATCTCGGTGGAAACTTCCACTTTGCCGCGCCAGCACAGCAACTATCATTCTTCTGAGAGAAGGACGTCAGGATTAACACACAACACAACTTCAGGTTCTGCAGACATGCCTTTATTCCACTTACACAGTATATATAGCCCTCAGCAGGGGAGGCCAAGCCAGCAGAAGCAGGAAGCTCATCACCATAATTCAATAGCTTAGGGGTAAACATCTTTAGAAACATTGCTGAAAACAACAGATTATTCCTGTTTTGTTCCTGTTTTCAACCAACCGCAAGAGTGCAAAACAGATCAAGTAGGGGTGTGAAGGCCTGTCCTCTAGGGAACCAACACCAATCTACTTCTATAGATTTTATAGCATAATAATTTTATACCAGAGGGGCTGGAGAGATGGCTCAGAGGTTAAGAGCACTGACTGCTCTTCCAGAGGTCCTGAGTTCAATTCCCAGCAACTGCATGGTGGCTCACAACCATCTGTAATGAGATCTGGTGCCCTCTTCTGGCCAGCAAGCATACAGATAGACAGAACACTGTATACATAATAAATTTTATACGGTATATTTTTATATCTAAAATGTTAGGTTTCTAGATTTTTCCATGTGTTTTAGTATTTGCATCCATATGGTGAGATATATTGAATGAAACCCAAACCTAAACTTTAAATTCATCTTTTCATATATATATATATATATATATATATATATATATATATATATATATATAAATACATGAGGTCAGAGGTATACATGTCTCATTTTCAGTGTCATGCTTTTACAGAAAGAGTTCAGATAAAGAATTTAGACAAGACACAGAGTATTTAGGCAGAAGTTTATTCAGCAATGTGGCAGAACACCCCAGGGTCTTGAAGTAGACTGACTCAAGGCAGAGAGCAGCCTCCCATTTTCACTGTAGAGTGCTAGGAAATCTCTTACAGTCTCTGTTGCACTAGGATGTTATCTCTAAGCTCCGCACCTTGGTATCGCCTTCATTTTACTACTATACATGCACCAAGATCAAGACACTTTTGTGGGTTTCCTTTTCCACTTGTTGGGATTTTCATCAGTAACACATGTAGATCTGTTGGGAGGTTGTCCGAGAGCCTACTTTATGATACACTGGGAACATTCTAACTGCACTGTCAAGAAAGCCTAACTACAAAGAGGCATCTTAATCACTCAGGGACATAGTTACCTCATATGTAACTCCATAACTAACCCACCAAGATGTATATAACTAGAAAAAGGGCAGATCCGCATGGCACCCTACTGCTGGTGTCTGCCTTTCTACCTACTCTAAACCTCCTTCTCTAGAAGTCAAGACTCTGAAACAATAACAACACAAGATGGTGATTTTGTTCTACAAATCAATTCTTCTTCCTTTTACCTCCAGTGTCCAGGGCAGGATCAAGGAAACAGGAACAAGCTACTTGGCACTCTTTGGTAAGACAAGGAATGAAAACCTGGGAAATATTGTCTGGTTTCATCTAATGCTGAAAATAACAAGGCAGTATACTGGCCAGGGGACATTGTAAGAGTAGATAATGTTTGATAGTTCCTGTACTTTAAATGTGGAATGTTCCTCTCAGGTTCATGTGTTTGAACACTTAGTCCCCAGCAAGTGGCAGTTCTGGGAAGTTATGTGAAGTTATAGAAGACTGTGACTTCTATCAAAGTTGCCTACCTGGGTCAGGGTGGGGTCTGAGCTGATATTCACTTTTGGTTCTGGCTTAAACTCTCTGTTTCCTGAAATGTCAGGATGTGAAGACTTCCAACTCAAGCTTTCATTACTGTGAATGAAACTACTAAAAAGGCTTCCACACAATAATGGACACTCTGCCCTAAAACTTTTTGCCAAAGCAAATCTCCTCACTTTTAAATGTATTTTGGAAATTATCTTATCTTAGCAGTGAAAAAGATGTGCCTAGTTCATAGGCTGAAAGCAAGAAAAAAAACAAGTTTAGTTGGAAAGTATCCACAGGGGCCAAAGACACGGGGTCAAAGAGGAAGTCCTAATACTGAAAGGAGAGCCAACCACGACATAATCAGTCAAAAAAATATAAAGGGAAACGGATCCAGGAACAATCCTTGACCCCCTTACTTTGTAGACCTATTTAGTAAAGTGAATAGAAGTTTTATTCTAATGCAATTTTTTTCAAACCCTGCCCCAGAGGTATTCATGAAGAAGCAGCGCTCAGCACTAGACGCAAACCCACTATGTCAAGGAATCCAGTACTTACCACTGACTGTTGAGGCTACAGTAAACTTCCAGGTGTCTGCTGTCATTGAGGCATTTGTTTGTTTTCTTGTTTGTTTGTTTGTTTGTCTGTTTGTTTTTAGACGGAGTCTTTTTTCTAGTCTAAGTTTCTATGAAATCCGTGGCTCAAGCTTGAGGTATTCCTCCTTCCTCACCCTTCTGTCTGCTAGAATTATAGGTAAACCTTCACACTCAGCACAAGGAAAGGTTTGTGGTGTTGCGTTTTAGTAGTGGGATTTTTACAAACCATCAAAATTTAAAAAAAAAAAGTGTTCCAGAAATCTATATTGAAACTATGACCTGGAATTGGGTTATCTATAGTCAAGACTGCAAAATTTGCAAGTATTAACACAATCTCTATTTCTGATGTATAAGTGTACAACTGAAGAAAGAATTCAGATCAAGGAGTCTCTGAGGGTGGGTGAGCAATTAAGTCAATAACATAAACCCCTGGGAGAATGGCTCCCACTGTGTATTTGTCTTCCTGAGCAGTGAGGTTTAATAGACCTTCCACCCTCCTGATAAACATCATCCAGTCCTGGTGTGGAAGGTCCTTCTGTCTAAGTGTTGCTTTCATTGTTTAATGAATAAAGAAACTGGCTTGACTTGATAGGGTAGAACAGAGCTAGGAGGGGAAGACTAAACTGAATTCTGGGAGAAAGGAGACAGAGGCGGAAAGAAGCCGTGGAGCCACTGCCGCTGGAGACAGACTTGCTGAAATTTTGCTAGCCAGCCACAACCTTGTGGTGATGCCCAGATTAATGGAGATGAGTTAAATTTAGATGTAAGAGCTAGCCAATAAGAATCACTGACCAAGCAGTGATTTAATTAATACAGTTTCTGTGTTGTTATTTTAGTTCTGGGTGGCCTGGACGAACAAGCTGTCCATAGAAATGTGATCTACAAGCAGTACCCTCATAGAACTGTGGATAGTGGGAAGACACTAAACTTTATGAGTATTGAATGGCCCCAGGCACACCAAAATTTAAGAGCAAAGGGACCTAAAAAATAATCATCAGTTCATTGAGGAATAAAATTTCTCAGAAATAAAGTCTGGGTATGGAGAAATTTGCATCTGTGACATCAGAATATAAACAGTGTTTGGGAAAATGTTTAAGAGAAAGGAGTAAAGCTGTCAATTAGGTTGCATGGTAATCTACTTTCCAGGCCTATTCCAAGAGTGTCTTGAGAAAGAAAGTTATTAAGGGTGTAGGTTTTCTCAAAGTTTTGTTGTCTAATTTTTATTATGGCCCTTCCATAAGCTGTGGCTCACTCTGTTGGTGTCAAAAGAGTCACAGTCATCATAAGGTTCCCATATTTGATTGACTGAGTTAGATAATAGAGTCCTCATATAAACAAGGCGGCAGAGATCCCTTCTGTATTAAAAAAAGAAAGGCTGACCTTGGCAGCAACCAACCAATACTAAACAATACATTCAGTACTGGGTATGGACTGGGAAGTTGACAAGCCATGGGACATTAGTCTTTCGAAACCCCTGATTATTTAGTTTAATTGTGAAAAGCACATGACAAACCTGAATATCATATATTCATTTCAGCGTAGTTTTGAGGGAGACTGGGAAGTCAAAAGACAAATATCTCCTAGCTTATTTCCTGGAGGGCATATTCAACACTTAGGCTGATCTGTTAAATTTTCAGTTTCATTTATTTTGGGGGAACCAGGTGATTAGCTTTCAGGGGACCTGGCACAGCACAGGCAAAACAGTGAGCATTATGAGCAAGCAAGTAGTCTCTTACTGTCAGCTCAGGAAACAGACAGAGGCCATGAATGGAGGCCACTTAGCTTGTCATAGAAGATGTCCAGGAAACAGAATCACTTCTCTATGGTCTAATGAGGTCTTTTAGTTCTTCTGTAGGTTCACAACTCCTGGAAGGCAGGATCTCCTGGAGGGTGGGTCCTCTTTTTCTGGTTCCAAAGGAGGGGAGTTGTCTTGACTTGTGAATGATGAACTTATTAACGGCTGTGAGGATAGAAAGCAACACAGTGAAGGAATTTACATTATGGGGATTAAGTGTAATCTAGTAGAACTGGATTAGGAATATTGCCATGAGTTTGAGGCCAACTTCAGTTTACAAAGTGAATTCCAGCCCAGATTTGACTGTACTGTGAAACCATGTTTTAAAAAAACAAAAAAGAAACAAAAGAAGAGAGAGAGAAAAGAAAGAAAGAAAGAAAGAAAGAAAGAAAGAAAGAAAGAAAGAAAAGAAGAAAGAAAGAAAGAAAGAAAGAAAGAAAGAAAGGAAGGAAGGAAGGAAGGAAGAAAGAAAGAAAGAAAGAAAGAAAGAAAGAAAGAAAGAAAGAAAGAAAGAAAGAAAGAAAGAAAATTGAATAGAAAAAGAAGAAAAGTGGAAAGGAAAGGTCATGATTGCTCCTAAGTACGGACAAAGAAAAGTTTATCGTAGATAAAAGGGAGAGCATGGGTAGAGGCAGGAACAGGACATCTGGGAGAATCCAGAGTGGACTTGGCTCGGCTGAGCCGGACCGTGTAGGGAGAAGTGAGAGAGAGGAACTAGGTGCAGCAGGCAAGAGACCAAAGGTACAAAAAACGCAGTTACCAAATTGTCTATATTATATAGGGAAGAGCCTCTGGGAGAAGGGCAGCCCAGATCCTAGGTGGAAAAGTTGAGAAAATGGGGGCGGGGGGCAGGATATTCGAGCCACACCCTGTAACAGGTAGGAACTGAGGGATGCTGGGAGAACCTGACTGAGAGGCCCGGATATGCTTTCATATGCTAAAATAGACACCTCAGCCATTTGTCTTGGGTATGAAACTTAATAATAAAAAAAAGAAATACATATGCTTAAGTGATATGCTTCTGACCACTGGGAAATTATGAATTCTTTAGATATTTTGGTGCTTTGGAAGGGATCATTTATATCAATTCTATTAAAAGTTGTAGCAACGAAAACACTCTTAAAAAAAAAACATAGACAGAACATAGGTGGCACATGCCTATAACCTGAATACTTAAGAGGTGGAGGCAGGAAAATCAGGAGTTCATGACTATCCCTGTTACATAGTGAGTTCAAGGCCAGCCTGTACTACGAACACCCTCTCTCAAACAAAAATAAAGTAAAATAAAAATAGAATTTATCACTTCCAAAATAAATCAAACAAAACAATAGTTATGTTTTTTCAGATCAGACAGCACTTGCAGACATTTCGGATGAGTCCTGGGATCCAGTCTCAAGTACTCATACTTGCTAGGCAAGCTCTTCACCCAGTGAAAGCACCTCCCAAATCCTGCAAACCTCTTTTTAAGTAGAGAGCAGTGCGGAGGGCTCCAGCATATGGGGCTTTAACAAAAGTTAAACTTTTTTTTTTTTTTTTTTTGGTTTTTTGAGACAGGGTTTCTCTGTGGCTTTGGAGCCTGTCCTGGAACTAGCTCTGTAGACCAGGCTGGTCTCGAACTCACAGAGATCCGCCTGCCTCTGCCTCCCGAGTGCTGGGATTAAAGGCGTGCGCCACCATCGCCCGGCAAAAGTTAAACATTTATCTTGCTCGAAATGAGTACTTTTTCTTGTTTTCTTATTTAATTTCTTGGTGTGAAGAGCAGTTAAGTTCTTTTGTCACTCAAACAAAAAAAAAATGTTCTTTGAAACTGAATTCATTGTAAAAAAAAAAAATCCAGATTTCACAGAGAAAACCACAAAATAAGCTAGCATTTTGACTTTTAAATGTAAAAAGCAAAAAAAAAATACAGGTCTGTGGGTCCTTTTGCTTCATTCTTTTTAATTATATATGAATCTGGGTTTACTTTTCAGAGCAATATCATTAATATATTATTAGATATAAAAGTGCCAGCTACCATAAATAAGCTTACTTTAGAAAAACAAGCAGGTCTTTACTGATGTCATGCCAGTAGTCAATGCTTTATGCTTTTAAAAACCACATCACGCTGACCGAATTGTCTAGTATCTAAATGGAAAAGGCAAAAGCTCAGGGATGGATGGACATGATACAGGCAGACAGTTCCCCAGCCTTTAGACACAGTTCTTTGCATAATGCCAAATTCAAAAATCATTTTGAAAGTTAACTGATTATGGAGTCAGTGCTAACTTAAATTGAGTTCCCCAGAAAAAAAAAAAAAAAGAAACTGCACATTTGAATGAAATTCTGACTTTCTAATGGCAGCTTCCCGCAGTTATCACTGTGATAATTAATTTAGGTTTATCCTCACTCAGCTCTCACACACGCCTATGTAAACACACATATACATACTTTCACATAACCTAAACACAAAACTGGACCATTTCTATAAACATATGTGAAGGAAACATTGGGCATAACATTGGGTTTTAAATTATCTCGACAAAACCAGCCTACTACACAGATAATTGACACGAAAGATGACTTTGTTCTTTTTAATACTTTTTGTCGCCAAATGAAGGAGAAAATTCGAATCTTTTCTACTGTCATACAACTTAAAACGGTCATGAGACATGTAGGCCCAGTGACAGAAATGAAAGCCTTAGCTTCCATTTTCTCTCCCAGTGACAGTAAGTTCTCGGGGACCAGAACCCCTTTGCAAAGACTTAGTGTCTCTATTTAGTCTAGATAACCTTATGGAAACCAGATCACAATGGTCAGAAGAATGGACTCGCTTTACTCCCTTGCCTCCCCAAACCCCCAGAAAATACAACATGAGACAGAGAAAGTACCAGAGAGAGAAAAGGAAAACAGAGAAGTCTGTCGGACTTTTAGGAATCTCAAATCTTTCCCAGAATTTCCACTTCATTTTCCTCGCCTGCAAAGATCTGAGGTATCACAGGTGGGACACCAGGGTGAAGTAAAAATATTTGTTTCTACTTGTTTATGTTTATGTTAGTTCACCCTTCCTTTCCTCTCTCCCAGTCTCTGCCCTCTATCAGGATGAGCTCAGCCGGTTTGCTCCCACCGTGCTTTCCACCACGATGTTCTGTGTCATCACACAGGGGCCCAGGAGCAACAGAGTCAAGCAATCATCTACTGAAATCTCTGAAACACTGAGACAAAACAAATCCTCACTTATTTACATGGGTTTTCCCATACTTTGTGGAAGGTACAAACAATGATTCCAACCAAAAGAATACATCTTGTGACCAGGAGTTGGGTAACACTTTCCTCTGAGACTGAAACATTCTATCCTGCAGCCAAGTTCTTTTTTTTTTTTTTTTTTGGTTTTTCGAGACAGGGTTCTTAAGACAAAAATTAAACAACTCTAAAGAGCCTCAGAAAGGCACTGAAACTGACCAGGTCAGTTTCCACTAGGTCACTCCCTCCTCAGAATAAATAATAAAGATTGCTGAGGTTCACTTTTAGAGGAGAAAAGTCGTAAAGAAGACTCTCAGACAAGTTAATCTGGAAAAAAAAAGCAGAGACTAGACAAGCAGTCAGGATAAAAGCACAAAGCTACTGATTGCTTGAAGGGCTTTCAACTGTCTAGAATGCACACTCTTGTTGTGGAATATTACTTTAACGAAGCAGAAATGTGTAACATTTGTTTATGCTGCATTTGTTTAGGGATGCATAGATGTGTTCCATTTGTTTAACCATGTGAAGACGTGTCGCTATTTCTCCTTGCCTGCCTTCGGCAACTGACTGGTCTAATACAAAGCTGAATGATCAATAGCTAAGCAATGGAGGGAAAGGTGGGGCTGGCAGGCAGAAAGAATAAGTAGGAGAAGGAATCTAGACTCAAGGAGAAAGAGGAAAGGAGGGAAGAGAATGAGGGAGAAAAAGAGAGAGCCACCCGAGGTCAGCCAGCCAGGCAGCATCCAGCCAATGGCCAACAAGGCAGTCCCAGTGTAGAACATACAGAATGAAAGAAAGGCAAAAAGCCATGAAGCAAAACATAGATGAAGAGAAACAGGTTAATTTAGGTTATAAGAGCTAGTGGGACAAGCATAGGAAAAGGACAAGCATTCACAATTAAGTCTCCACGTTATTATTTGGGAGTTGGTTGATGGACCAAAAGAGAGCCTGCTACACACTCTCCAAACTGTTGAGCTGCCTGTGGGCTGTGCAGTGTGTCCAAGTCTCCCAGCATTAAGCCTCATTTATCTCTTTTCTCAAATTTCTATTATTGGAAATTTGAACCATGATCTGTAATTCTAGGACAAAGGATGCTGAAGCAGGAGATTAGCAGAAAGGTAAAATAATGAAAGAGAATGAAGAAAGTTTACAAGACGAATGGAGCACAGACAGGCTGGTTTGCTGGTTGGTTGGTAAGTTTGTTGATTGGTTAGTGGTTGGTTGGCTGTTTTGAGACACTATCTCCCTATAGCTCAGGGGTTGTGTGACATAATTTTCCTGGGGAGAAAATACATCTCATCCTAGATAAGGAACCAAAGTTCAGATACCGCCAAAATCCAACTTGGTGAACCAATAAGGTTTTTTTGTTTGTTTTTATTTAAATAAATTACAGATCATGGTTCAAATTTCCAATAATAGAAATTTGAGAAAAGAGATAAATAAGGCTTAATACTGATTTATTTAAATAAAATATATAAGCTTCATTAATCTGAGAATGGATGCTTGTATTCGGATTTGTAAAATTCAAGAAGCTCTAGTAAAATTTAAGCTGCCAAAGAGTTACTCAAACTAGCAATAGCTGAAGATATAGTATCAGTATAGTTGTATTTGTCTCTAATTCTATGAGAAATAAAGGCCACTTAAATATATACTATTATATATTAAATAACAAAACCCATTGGTATTGGCAGTACAAAGACTGTGGTAGGACTGTAATGATTGGGTAATTTCATCTCTATAATAGAGATTAAAATGCAAGTAAAACAGCAGGTAAAATTGTAAAATATACACAGTTGGGTACATTCTCACATTAATAAAAAAACACAGAAAGTAGAGGGTGATAAATGGAGAAAAGCTGTTTGAAAAGAATCTTATCACCAATTGAAAGTGGTTGCTGTAAATGTAAGCCTCATGATAACCACAAAGAAAACATTCTATATTAAAAAGGCAAAACAAAAATAGAAATGACTCAAATTTACCGATAGAGACAACCATCAAACCACACAGGGAGGTAGCAGGAGAGAAGTGAAAGAATCACTATGGCTGCAAAACAAGCATAAACAGTTTCAACACGGCAACAGTCAGTCCTTACCTGTCAGAACTCACCTTGACTCTAAGTAGATTAGACTCGCTGATGAAAAGGATATGGAATGCGTTGGTTTGATTTTTATTGACGTGATTAAAGACTGTGACCAAAAGCAATTTGGGGATGAAAGGTTAATTTGCTTATACTTCTGTGTTACAGTTCATCCTTGAGGGAAGTCCAGTCAAGAACTTCAGGCAGTAAATTGAAGGCAAGAGCTAAAGGTTAAGAAGGAATATTGCTTATTGGCTTTTTCTCCCTGGTTCTCTTAACTTGCTTTTTTATCTAACTCAGGACCATCATAGCACCACCCACAGTAGATTGGGTTTGCCCACATCACTCATTAATTGAGAAAATAGCCCCACTTACTTGCCTACAGGCAAATCTAATGGAGACAATTCCTCAATTAAGTTTGCTCTTCCCAGATTACTATAGCTTCTGTCAAGTAAACAACAAAAAATATCAAATCAGTATATATAGAGAGTGACTGAAAACATCCTTACAAGTTAATGGTAATGGAAATTCCCAAGGATTCCAAAATAATATACACTCTTGCCATTGCCCTTGGTCACCCATTATAACTACATGGTAAAGACACCTCAAAATTTGACTGAGGGACAAATTGAGGAAATCATTCTCAAACTAACGAGGAAATTTCTCCATACTAGTTATTTTCATAATGCTAGAGGGTACTATGAATGCTATCAGGAAATAAAATATGACAATGCATGCTATAGTTTCAGTTTCCCAGTCAAGATATAATAGTGTAACTGCTGTAATAGTGGCATGACTATTGTAGGGTAACTAACATTGAATATAAGACCTACTCCATATGAGACAGTTTCATGACTGGGGAGATCATAGACGCTAGGGGAGAGTGTGCTATTATTTTGTTAATGATCAAACTGTCAAGCTGCCTTCTAAATATTTATGTTTATACCCATAGACAATGGATCTGGGGACAAATCTGGAGTGAACAGTAGAACCTGGGGTACCCCACATAGTGCTGATGTTGTAGTTGGGTAGAATGCAAGGGATATGAAGTTATAGATGCTTCTATCAAGAATCCCGAAAGCTTCTGAGGTCAGGGAATATGTCACAAGGTCACATTTTTTTCACGGCGCTCTTGAGAGGGTTGTGCATACAGCTGTAAAGTGGAGGCCTGAATTGTAATGGATACACACATACAGAAAGGAGAGGAGGGCTAGGAATGTGACGTGTGTGCCAAGGAAAACTGCAGGCATTGACAGAGCCAACCCAAGAGAGAGCATTTATGTATACTGCAAGCAATAAAGATGGGGGAGACGGCTACCCAAACAAGTTGAAGAATGGTTTATGTTACCCGAAGCCCAAGATGGTATACAGGAAGCAAGAAGGCTTCATGTTTTCTGGATTTAGTCAAATCTCTCCTTGCTATGCCCCTTCATTTTGGAATTGGAACATTTACTCTGTATCATTGTCTATTGGAGGTATATAACTTTGGTTTGTTGTGTCTGTTTGTTTGGAGGAGACACAGATGTCTCCGCAGTTAAGAGCACCACCTGCTCTTCCAGAGGACTTGGGTTCAGTTTCTAGCACCTACATGAGGGGTGACAACTCTGTAACTCCAGATCCAGAGGATCAGATCATCTCTTCTCCTGGGGAAGTTCACCAATCATTTAATTAAGCTTTCTGTCCCTATTTTCAGCTTTATCCCTTTGAAAATCTCGTAATAAAATTTTATAAACTCAATAGTTTCCTTTTGTTCCTATAGATGGTCTTCATTCTTTAGGTTTCTTTTAATTAACCTTCTAACAGCAAAACTGGTTAACATAAAATTAAAATGCTTATGGAAAGCATGAAAACACTGTAAAGATTGAAAGTATTTCTGTTTTTAATTATTTTTTTTATTTTTTGAGATTATAATATAATTATACAATTTTCCCCATTACCCTTTCCTTCATCCAAACCCTCACAAATATCCCTCTTTGATTCTTCCAATCCATGGCCTCTTCTTTCATTAACTGTTGTTACATATATAGATACATACATACTTTTTTCTAAATACATAATTACAATATCAAGAGCTAATATATGAAATATATTAAGAGCTGAAACAACACAGTCACAAAAAATAGCCCAAGTAGCAAATTGACAAGAGAATTGCACATATTTCTAGAAAAAAAAGAATTAAAATCACAGTGTAATATCATCTGTTACCTATCGTAGAGGATATTATTAAAGGCAAAAGATAAGCATTTGATAAGAATATGGAGAAAATGAAAAACGCACTTTTGGCAAGGATGTAAATTCTTGATTCATTGTGGAAAATTCTGTGTTCGTTTCTAAAAAACTTAAAACATGATGGCCATACGATGTGACAATCCCACTTTTGTTTACCTAAAGATTAGAAATAGGTTCTTTAAAGTATCTGCACTCCTGCTGTAGTCATTGAAGTCCCATTAAAATAGCAAAAATATAAAGTCAACTACAATGACCACCAACAGATAAGCAAAGAGGGAAACTATGATGTATAATGGCCCTAAGGAATGCTGCCATCTGTGTTAACATGGGTAGAATTGCAGAAAAGTATGCTAAACAGAACAAGCAACAACCAAATATCACATGTAGTTATTTATACTGAAGACACAAAACAATTTAGTCCATAGAAGCAGAAAGTAGAAACTTTATTAAAGGCTATAAGGAAGTATTGAAATAGAGAAATAATAGTTAACAGCCACAAAGTCTTAGAACAAATAAGTTTTTATTTTGAAACTTATTTTACAACATGATTAATATAATAGACGAGTGTGTTTTATGTTTCAAAATTATTAAGAATAAATTTCAAATGTTCTTATATTATGAAAGCATTTTATGTTATGGATTTGTTGATTTAATTATCTCAGGTTATTACATGGATCATAACATCACTCTATATTCCATAAATATAGACAATTATAAATTGTTAATTTGTGATATTTTAAGAAGACATAAAATTTTTCTCTTTTCAATATTTTATTACATTTATTCACTTTTTCATTTTGTGTATGCATGTATGCCTTACCATAACACATAGTTTATACTTGGAGATGAGAAGACATCTCATGAAGGTCGGTTCTCTTCTTCCACCGTGTAGATTCCTGGGATGGAATTCAGCCTGTCATGGATGGTGGCGATCCATTACCCATGAGCCATCACTTCATCTTTTCTACACTTTACTTTTACACAACATTTGATTATTTTCCTCAAGTTTATTACTGTAAATCCATATTCCCAATGTCATTTACTTTATTTTTTCATTTGCATACGTCTTGCTTGTTTTGTAAACTTACATATATTGAGGAAAGGCACTTAGGTCTCTTAGTCACTGCCTTTATAGACTTGACAAAAGAAATATCTTAATTGCTTTTTACTTTGTTTATCACCTCTTGTAAGAGTATTTCTAAGGAATTGATATTAAATAATTAATGTTTTATGTTTGTGGACTACTACTGTTGATACATGACTGAAAGAACCACTCTAATATTAAACCCAGAGACACTAATGCCAATAAGTGTAGAAGTTTCTGGAAGTATAAGCATGTAGACTTCCAGAAAACTAGAAATCCCAATAAGCGTATATGATTGGAACTCTCAGAAATTATCTGATTTAAGCAACATTCACTACATATCTAATATTTCACACTATCTTCACTAGATATATCACATAAAAGACTAGATAACTAAGAGATATCATGGACTATGGGTACAATATACTAAAGCAAAATACCAGTGATACACTGAAATACATACATTTGCATGCTATACGATCATATTAAACACAAAGTCAACTGAATAAGTTCACATGCACAAGTTTCATGAAAACACAAACAATATGAAAAATCAGGACAGTATACCTACCCCCAAATCTACCAGTCCTATAGAAATGTTCTCCAATGAGAATTTTCTAGATGAACCTAAGACACAGATTATAAATGAATCAACAGAAACTTCATCAAAGGATCCAAGGAGTTTAAAGATGAGTGGAAAAGAAGTTCAATGAACTTTATTGGAATGACAACCAACATTCATTCAATAATGGCAAAATAACCACAAACATACCCCAGAATAAAAGGATAAAGACAAACCAGAATCAGAGGGTGAATTCAGTAAAGAGAAACATTGAAGAGAATGCAAGCTGAAATGAAGATGCGAGTGAAAAAGTCAATACCCCAATTATAAAATTCCAGAGAAAGTCACACAAGTAGAATGTTTCAAGCAGAAGAAAAAACTTGGAGATAAAATAGAGGAATTAGACCACACAAACAAAGAATAGGAAATGCTTAAAAGGATTATGAAAAGACCAATCATTTGAACCACAGGCACAAAGGACAAAAGCACAGAGCAGGTCTTTAAGGGGAATCTAGAAAAAAAATTGCCTGAACTAAGGAAAGATAAACTAGTACACATTCAAGAAGCACAGAGCACCAAATAGAATCAGAAAAAAAAAAACATTCCCCATGGCATATTTAACAGTTAAAACAGTAAATATGCAGAAGACAAATTAGTATTGAAAGAAGAAAGAAAAAATACAGGTCAAATATAAAGGAGAGCCCATCAAAATAACAGTTGGTTTCTTCGTGGAAATTTTAAAAGCCAAAAGAACCTGGAGGAATGTACTCTAAGTTTTAAAAGACTGGATGCTAACCCAGACTACATTCCCTACAAAAGTATCTGCTATAACTAAAAGGAAAAATCCATTATACAAACATATAAAAGGATTCACCTTTACCAAGCCAGCCCTACGTGTAGAAAATTTTAGAAGCCACACTTTGGAATGAATAGAGCAATAAGCATAACCAAGAGATAGTAGAAAGAAAATGAATCAAATATAACTACTAAAAGACAATGTATAAGAAAGAAAATAAAAAGCAAATTTTTAAATGACTAAAATAAACCCATACTTTCCAACAATAACTTCAATTATCAATAGCCTCAATATCCCAAACAAAAGACACAGAGTGGATGGATTAAAAAACAAAATCTATCTTACTGTTATTTACAGGACACTCAGAACTAAAGATAAAAACTGTCATACAATGGAAAGATGGAAAAAACTCTCCAATCAAATGAAACCAGCAGGCATGGCTGGCCTAATTTCTTAATAAAACAGACTTCAATAAATTAAGTAGGTTGTATTTATACATTCATGTGTATGTCTACTTGTAACAATAATAATTAAAGAAATTTTGAAGAAATTGAAAGAGGACCTTCAGGTAGAGGAAGGGGAATGATGGAAAGGAAAAATAGGAATTTCAGTGGATCATCATATATTCTATAAATGCAAGAGATGTCATAGTGAAATCAATTGTTTTGTACAATTAATAAATGCTAATAAAATTTTTGAAGAATTTATATTTTAGTCAACTGGAGAACCATTTGTAAACAAACACATTGTTGAGACTTCTGTTTGGATCACAGGTGGCAGGTCCAGGTATGTCTTTTTTTTTTTCCTTTTTTTTTATTTTTATATTTTTTTAATTTATTTATTTAATAAGGATTTCTGCCTCCTCCCCGCCACCGCCTCCCATTTCCCTCCCCCTCCCCCGATCAAGTCCCTCTCCCTCATCAGCTTGAAGAGCAATCAGGGTTCCCTGACCTGTGGGAAGTCCAAGGACCGCCCACTTCCATCCAGGTTTAGTAAGTTGAGCATCCAAACTGCCTAGGCTCCCCCAAAGCCAGTATGTGCAGTAGGATCAAAAACCCATTGCCATTGTTCTTGAGTTCTCAGTAGTCCTCATTGTCTGCTATGTAAGTCCGGTTTTATCCCATGCTTTTTCAGACCCAGGCTAGCTGGTCTTGGTTCATAGCAGCATTGTTTGTAATAGCCAGAACCTGGAAACAACCTAGATGCCCTTCAATGGAAGAATGGATGAAGAAAGTATGGAATATATACATATTAGAGTATTACTCAGCAATAAAAAACAAGGAATTCTTGAAGTTTGCTTACAAATGGATGGAAATAGAAAACACTATCCTGAGTGAGGTAAGCCAGACCCAAAAAGAGGAACATGGGATGTACTCACTCATATTTGGTTTCTAGCCATAAATAAAGGACAGTGAGCTTATAATCCGCGATCCTAGAGAAGCTAAATTAGAAGGTGAATCCAAAGACAAACATATAGGCATCCTCCTGAATATTAACCTTCATCAGGCGATGAAAGGAGACAGAGACCCACATTGGAGCACTGGACAGAAATCTCAAGGTCCAAATCAGGAGCAGAAGGAGGGGGAGCATGAGCAAGGAACTCAGGACCGTGAGGGGTACACCCACACACTGAGACAATGGGGATGATCTTTCAGGTATGTCTTCACTGAGGTGATTGTCCAAGTGATTCCTCTCTATCTCCGATCAGGCATAATTGAATAGTATTCTGTTCTATTCAACAAAGGCTTTTAGAACCTTCAACTATGAGTATAGTGTGATCCCAGCCTTGAAGCTCCAGGGTGAATACAGCTTCCACTGTTCAGGAAGAGTAGGGAAATAAAAATATGCCCAGAGGGACATAGGGGGAACTGATCACTGCTCACCACTGTCTCATTCCCTTCTCATGTACTAAATCACTAATGAAAGGTTTGTGTGCTGAGCGTATAATTCATGTGTAATTATAACTGGAAACTGTTCCTATGGGAAAGGGCATTGCAGTCAATTGTGCTTGTTACATAAATGCCATGCCATAAGCAGTACATTAGAAATTCAGCTTTTTGTGGGAGCTGGAGAGATGACTCAGAGCCAGCATTGCTAAGAGCACTTATTGGGCTTACAAAGGACTTAGTTTGAGTCCTATTAGCCATATGGTGTATCACAAGCATCTGTAGCTCCAGTTAATGGGATCTGTTGCCTTGTTCTGACCTCTGTGAACACATATATACATACAAATAAAACACTCGCACATTAAAAAATAAATAAAATTAACAAATCTGATAAAATTTTTCTACAAAGAACAGTGAAGATACATCTATATAATCCCAGCAATGTGGCTTCTTAACCATGCTCTCAACAACCATGTCACCAACCGACATGCTAACGTGGATAAGGGAAAAGCTCATGAGGCCTCAATCCTACACAAAGAGCTACAGACAGTGGAAGAATGCTAAGATCATGAAAAATAGTTTTTCCCCAGTGAAGAGCACACCGATTGGTTATGTAATACCAAATGGTCAGCTATTAAAAAACACAAGAAACATTATACAGACTGAGCAGGTTATATTTATATACTTAGGAGTGTGTGTGTGTGTGTGTGTGTGTGTGTGTGTGTGTGTAACAACAATTGAAGAAAAAGAGGCCGTCGATTTGAAAGACAGTAAGGAACAGGGTACATGGTAGAGTTTGGAGGGAAGAAAGGGAACAGTGAAGTGATGTAACTACAATAGATAAAAAAATAAATACTTTTAAAGGAAAACGTGAAAATGAAAATTTAAAAAAAAGTTGCTGCAACAAAACAAAAATTTTAAATAGCATGCAAATTAATATATCTCACTGTGATGTTGTCTTGTGTTTTGTGATCCTCCTCCCCATCTTTCTCTCCAGTGCTGTCCTGGCTTCTTGTAGCCCAATAATCACCATTCTGTTTTCATGTTACTGGTGTTTGCTCTCTCTCTCTTTTCTCCTTCTCCTTCTTCTTCTTCTTTTTCTTCCAAACACACACGCACACACACACATACTTTTTTCCACCTTATCTCTTTTCAAATTCTTTGGCCTAAATCTACACCATCATACACATACATAAAAATTAAAAACTAGCATCTGAAAGTGGTGTGGAAAGTCCTTCTGTATATGTGTTGCTTTTGCGGGTTAATGAATAAAGAAGCTGCTTTGGCCTGTGATAAGGCAGAGTAAGGCCAGGGGGAAAATCCAAACAGCGATGTAGAAAGATAGTAGGCGGAGTCAGGGAGATGCCATGTAGCCTCCCTAGGAGAAAGATGTGAGCCACCAGCTGGAACCTTGCTAGTAGGCCACAACCTCATGGTGATGCACAGATTAATGGAGATGGGTTAGTTTAGGATATAAGAGCTATCTAGAAATATGCTTAGGCTATTGGCCAAACAATATTACAAATAATATAGTTTCTGTGTAGTTATTTCAAGTCTGGGCTGTCAGGAACAAAGGAGCAGCCTCCGCCAACAGATTATACACTGCATTGGTATGAATCTTGGTTTATTGACACAAATTTAAGGTCAGTTTTGCTATATGTATATTTCTGCTCTTGATTAAGATATTGTGTTTGTGCAGCTCATTTAAAAATGTAATGTATAGCCGGGCGGTGGTGGCGCACGCCTTTAATCCCAGCACTCGGGAGGCAGAGGCAGGAGGATCTCTGGGAGTTTGAGACCAGCCTGGTCTACAGAGTTAGTTCCAGGACAGGCTCCAAAGCCACAGAGAAACCCTGTCTCGAAAAACCAAAAAAAAATGTAATGTATAATTAAGAAATACAGGTTATTAGATAGTCATATTTAATAGTCAAGCTTGTAGTCATGTTAGTTAGGTTTTCTAGATAGACTTATTTTAGTTAAAACCATTTAAAGACCTATAGAATATGGTGTCTAAAATGTTTTAAGAAATTAGAACTTTTCATGACAATGAGACATATCTGCTCCTGGCAGCACCAATTCTTTCAAGAGGAAGATGGGCATTGAAGAGGTGCCTTATGGAGTTTGTTAGCCATTTGAGCAAGAAACTGCTCTTGCCTGGACTGCTTGATGTTATACTGAATAAACTGGACATGCAGGACCCACAGAAAAATGACTGCTGAACCAGTGAGACCATCCTTCAGGGTTCTTGCTTCATGAAAGAGTCTGCAAGACTTTCTGCAGTACACAGAAGAGAGGGACTGACAAACTGCTAATATAGGCAGAACTGTCTTGAAAATTTCCTGCTTCTTGGAAAAGTCTGCCAGACTGTAGGCTTAAGATGGATGCCCCAATGTTACATAAGAACTTTGCGTGACTGTCCAGGCAGCAATATGTCTCTGCCAATTCTAGAGTTTTGGAAATTGCTTACAATGTACTCCCTGTTTACTTAGGTAATATATCCTTCTGCAGTCTTTGATGGAACTGAAGAAAGACATCTTTATAATTGTAAAAGATAGATTAGATATAAAACTTTAGACTCACAAAGATAGGATGAATGTGTAGAGTGTTTTCTTTAATTTGCCAAATATAGACTGAATACTTTAACTATAATTTTTAAACATTTATTTATTATGTATACAATATTCTGCCTGTGTGTATGCCTACAGGCCAGAAGAGGGCACCAAACCCCATTACAGATGGTTGTGAGCCACCATGTGGTTCCTGGGAAACTCAGGACTTTTGGAAGAACAGGCAATGCTCTTAACCTCTGAGCCAACTCTCCAGCCCCCTTAACTCATAATTTTTGCTTGATAACCATTTTGTTATATGTAATTTTACTACTTTAAAGTTAAAACATTTTAATTTGAACAGAAAATGGAAAATGGTGTGGGAAGTCCTTCCGTATATGTGTTGCTTTAATCGGTTAATGAATAAAAAAAGCTGCTTTGTCCTGTGATAGGGCAGAGTAAAGCCAGGCAGAAAATCCAAACAGAGATGTAGAGAGATGGTAGGCAGAGTCAGGGAGATGCCATTGAGCTGCCAGAAGAGAAAGATGCTAGCTGCCAGTTGGAACCTTGCCAGTAGGCCACAACCTCATATTGATGCACAGATTAATTAATTAATGGAAATGGATTAGTTTAGGGTATAAGAGCTAGCTAGAAATATGCTTAAGCTATTGGCCAAACAGTATTGAAAATAATATAGTTTTTGTGTGGTTATTTCAAGTCTGGGCAGCCAGGAATGAAGAAGCATCTGCCAACAGGAAAATGAGAGAATGTGATTTATTTTTCTGTTTGTGAGTCTGTCACCTCACTTAGCACAGCAGTTTCAAATTCTACCTATTTAACTGCTACTTTCCATCTTTCAGTTTTCTTTATGGCTGAGTGGAATTTCACAGTGCAGATGAAAAAAAATGGAATTAATTTTTAAAGAATTTCAGAATTTTAAATATAGATTTACCTATAAAATGTGAAGGTAGAAAGAAAGTGGGAAATAAGAGGAAGTGATGCAAAGTGGGGGGTAAGAAGGAATGGTGAAATAATATTAAAACAGAATAGGGTACTGCTTGGGAGAGTAAGGGTACCAACGAGAGAGGGGAGGGAGACAGAGGAGGGCGGTGGATGAGGGGACAAGACTAAAGTATAATACATGTAGGTTTGGAGATTAAAATGATACTTCATAATTTGTGTACTGTTTTACAAATACAGTATGTTCCATCTGCTTCATCTATTCATCTGAGTGGCCTGCTAAGTTATTATTGTCTATTGTGAACAGTGCTTAATATCTTTTTGGATTCTGATTTCAATTTTGCTTTTCCTGGTGTTAGTTAAAGTTGAGTTCCAGGTCCCATTATCCTTAATTTCAATCGTTGTTTGGATAAATACTGAGAAGTGTGGCTGCTGGGTTGTAAAGGAGTTCTAGTTTTAACATTTTGCAGAAGTACTTGTTCTTGTTTCCACAGCAGCAGCACCATTTTTTATTGCAGTCCTGTGAATGGAGATCGCAGCTCCCCCAAGTTTTTGCCAGTGCTCGTCTGCTTGGAGAATCAGAAATTTAAGAGCAGCTTTTTCCCCATAGTCTCCCTTCTTCAGAGAAACATAACCAATAGACAATTAATACATGCATGTATGCATAGATTCATACATAAATATAGGGCCGTGGTGGAGGCAGAAACTTAGGCTCACTGTTACAATGGATTGGTTTCATTGCAGAGACTGAAACACCCCAAGAGGTAGTAAGCAAACGAGAGTCCCAGGAGAGTTGAGGGTGCATAGGGTTCCAGTCTGGGTTCCAGTCTCAAGGCAGGGGTGCATCAGTGTTTCAGAGGTAGGACAGAGCTAGACTCTCCCTTCCTCTGCCTTTGGGTTCTAATATTTTAGACTTTTATACACTGGCCCTTTCAGACCTTCAATGCGTGGAAGGAGAGGACATCACATTGCTCTAAGCAATACCCTTTCATCTGCTCACTGAAATTTCATTCTCTTACAGAAGAACTTTCAAGGATGCAGTTACAATGCGCAGCCAAATATCCGGTCACTGCTTGTCTGGTTAGGCTGTTACAACGAGGTAATCATGACACTAGGCAGTTTAGTGTGGCAGAGGGCAGTAAGTCCTGATGACAACCTACAAGCTTTTATATTCTTGCCTCAAAAAAAAAAAAAACAAAATGCTTTATTTAGGACTCAGAAAGCCATACTAGAAGCAAGCAAGAAATGCCCCTGGGCCTCAGAGAGTGAAATGTCCAGTTTAGCTATTGGTTTTGATGACATTCAAATTTGTTCAAGTTCTTCATACCAGCAAAGACAAAGGCAGCTATGTCATAATATATTTAATTCTCGGGCACATTAACCAAATAAGACTAATATCCACCAATATTTAAATATCCAATTATTAAACCTTTATGCTTCACATTTGTAATTTTGATGCTATTTCAGAGCTTCTTTTCAAGGCTTAAGATAATTTTTAAAATTCAGGAATCTATGAAAGTATACATTACTTTATATACTGTATATGTTGTTTCACAGTGGCTTCCCTGGCTCTTTTTCCTTGATAGAATTGACATTCCAATGAGATAAGTGTTTAGGCACTAGTTTCCAAGCTAGAATTTGAAGCCTGATGAAACCTTATATGGGAAAGATTACTCTTGGTTGTCATTCCCCACTTCAATTAAATGATGTAAAATGTTTTGGTGAACTTCCTTTTTGGACATTAGCAGCCACTGACTATCAATGCTTCCACCCACTAAATAACAAACATAAAAAGAGTGACTATCATCCTGGTATACAGAGTGAGTACTAAGACAGCTAGGACTGTTACACAGAGAAACTCTGTCTTGAAAAACAAAGGGGGGGGGGAGAATAATGACTATAAAATCAGTGACGTCAAAATGTTTATATCCTAATTTATCATACCTTCTTCATTTATTTACCTCCACTAGTTGGTTACCCCTAAGTATAATCATATAGTAAATGCAGGATAAGTGGCTGATTCTTGCTCATTATTACTGGTTTTCAGAGTAATAAGTTGATCCCTCAACATCCTTCAAATGTAGCCAAGAAAGGGATTTTTGTTTTAATGGTATTCTGGAATAATCTTCTTGTGCTCTGTAAAGATGTGTCTTTCCCAAGACATCTTCTGGTTGATTTAGGAAAAAGCTAAACTGTCATTAGCTAGGCAGAAGGTATAGTCAGGAGAGCCAGACAGAGCGAACTCTGGGAAGAAGGTGACCTGAGTTACCAGGGCACAAGAAGGAACAGACATTAAAGGAAAGAACTAAAATCCACAAGTCACATGGTAGCACATAGATGAATAGAAATGGGTTATTTAAGTTACAAGAGCTAATTGGAAATAAGCCTAACCTATCGACTGAACTTTCAAAAATTAACTTTAAAAAATTAATAAGAAATATCCGTGCATTTTGCGGGGAACAGACTGGTGGGACAGAAATATCCAGCTACTTAATGGCATTGTTTTGACTAAATTGACACAAATATATTCCATTTATTTCAACACATAACTGCTGTTTCTTTACTGACTGCCAAAGATGGCTTTGACAGCAAGAGATTGCTTTTTGCTTGTGTCTCTGTGTCTGTTGTTGTTTATTTTCTTTAGCAATAAATTTTAATGGGAGGAGCTTTAAGTTGGTCCCTGACTGCTTCTAATGCTCTCCTAGTGATCATGGATTATATCCTTTGTGTTATCATATGCTCCAGATTCACATTGTAGAGGTCCTTTATTAAAAAGACTTGGGAACTGATGTTTCTCTAACATTTCCTAAATATGAGCATTGCTAGTTGATCAATCAGTTGACTTAATAGTTCTTTTGTATTTAAGTTAAAAATAATAATTTCAGGATTCATGATTACAGAATAGTAGTGTAGGAGGTTCTGCTGTTGATATGTTGCTTTCATTGGTTAATGAATAAAAGAACTGTTTGGGCCTGATAGGGCAGAACTTAGGTGGGTGGAGAAGACAAAACTGAATGCTGGGAAGAAGGGCAGAGTGAGAGAAGCCATGGATCCCCCCTGCCTGAGATGGACGCCAGTTAGAGTTTCCCGTAAACCACTGGCACATGGTGATACACAGATTAATGGAGATGGGTTAAACTAATATGTAAGAGTTAGCCAATTAGAAGTTAAAGCTAATGGCCAAGCAGTGTTTTAATGAATACAGTTTCTGTGTGGTTATTTTGGGGGCTAAGCTAGTCGGGTGGCAGGAAAGAACAAAGGGGCTCTCCTTGTAACAGAATAGTATTGTAACTTAAATTTCTGTTTAAGTTGGCAAAATGATAAATAATTGTGTAATTATTTATATGTCTTGTATTTTCTGCTGAAATCAGACTAAAAGATAGCTCATTTGAGCTTCAGAAGAAAAGGTTCAAGGCCTCAGGACTTCTCTGTCTTAGGTAGGTTGCATCACCATACTGCAACATACATACATTCCAAAAATATTTATCTTATTTTCACAAAATTTAAGTAGTCAATGAATGACTACTAAGGATGCTAAAAATAGTCTGATATATTTTAGTTCCTGGCCTGCCACATTCCAGCTCCTTACAGTCTCAGAAGTTGTAATTAGTCAGCTAGCCTTGTAAAAATCTTTGACACAGGTGTGGCTTCTTTTGAACACTTTAGTTCACAGCTACCTAACAAAGTTCAGGCCAGACTATCTAACTTAGACTCTAACTCAAAATAAAAATAAGTGTTAAATCACTTGCTTAGTTTACCTTCCCTCCTTTTCCTGGAAAAGACTTTTTAAATAATATGCATGAAAATTATGAAATGATTATAAAAAACCACTCACATTGTTAATTGGAACACACAGTTTATAAAATATGTATATATTATGATTACAACAATATAAAAGTCATTTTACAAGAAATACTAGGAAAAACTACAACAAAAGTTACCAGTGTATAGTATATTAGTAATTTCTGTGGTTATCCTTTCAATTTTGTAAATGCTCTATATTGCTAATCACATTATCTTTGATTAATTTTTAAATAATCTATTATGTAATCATACTTCTCATTCACAGTATTATGAAAACTTTGTATCATACATTTCAGAATTAACTTTCTCAGTGCCTTAATCTCTGACAAGCAAGGGTCCTGAGTTAAACTTTTTGTTTTTCTTTGTTTACTTAGTTTTGGTTTTTGAGACTGGATTTTCCTGTGTAGCCCTGGCTCTTCTGGAGCTAGCTCGAGAAGACCACACTAGCCTCAGACTCACAGAAATCTGCTTGCTTCTGCCTCCTTAGGATTAAAGATGTGCACTACCTAAGAGAGAGACATCAAATTTCAATCTTTTTTTTTTTAATTATTTTTTGGTTTTGGGAGATAAGGTTTTTCTGTATGTCTCTGGCTTTCTAGAATTCACTCTGTAGACCAAGCTAGCCTCGAACTCACAGAGACCCACCTGCCTCTGCCTAATTGAGTGCTGGGATTAAAGTACTGTGCCACCATTGCCCAACCTTTCATTCCTCCTTCATCAACATCGAATCTTTCTTACATTTCTCTTCCTGTTAAATCATCATTATGATAAGAAAATCCAGTCCCCCGAGAGTGTCTCTCAAGACCACACCACAGTGAATAAGTGGTTATAAGTGGTCCCTGGCTACAAAAGGAAATAGCTTGACTCTTTTATCATTACCTTTTCTATTGTTTTGGTGAGCACGAGATTATCCTGGGCAGCTACACGTACCAAAAATCTAAGAGTGCAAAGTAGGCTGTTGTATTTAATCCCAAGAATAATTTGCTAAAGTGAAAATTACATTATCAAATTTCAGATGATAAAGGGGAATACAAAAAAAACTTGCTAAGATTTATACCACCACAGAAATAGTAAAAACATAATTCAAATCAGGTTTAAAGTGATTCTAAATCCAAATCTACTACTCCAAATTCATATGGGGAGCAAGGGGAGACAAAAGTAGCTAGTTTTTCTTATAGACGTTCTCTCCCACAGCACCTTTTAAGTGTCGTTTATTAAATCTCTTTCATCAGAACAATTTCACTTTCAAAAGTCACCAGCTGCATTTTATCAACATGGCTTGAGCTTTTAGATGCAGCACACTCTCAGCCTGGACAACCTTTCTGCAGACTGTGAAGGAAGATGATAGTTGAGAGAGGCCTCTGTTGTGAGTTGGGAACAGTTGAAACACACCACAGGTCTTCCATGAGTTCAGCAGGGAAGCAGATACAGGTGAAGCTTGGCTGACACTGTCCTCAGTAAGCTCAGCAGGGAAGCAGGTACAGGAGAAGCTGGCTGGCACAGAAACCCTGAATTTAGTCTTCTCTGATGACCTACTTAACCAGGTCATGATGGAGGTGACCCCATCTGTTGAATCATGTTGACTACTTAGTAGTCGTTCCTGAAATGAATTGCTATCTAGAAAATTTCCTTGAAATCAATAAGCTTAATATTCATGTATATCATCCTATATGTACATTTAGAAAAAGAATGAAATCTGATTGAAATACAATTTAAATCTTCAAGTAAGAAAAAAAAATGTGCATGACTTTGTTCTCTTAGATCTGGTTTCTAACCGAAGTGTAGCAAATAAAGTAATATGTGGCTATTTATGCTGTGACACATATGTTGACTTACAACATCTCTCAGAGGAACCCTTAAGAGAACAACTGTGGAATTCATCTGTTCTCTAACACTCTACTTGAGGACACAATTTCATTTGAACTCAATTATGTCACAGCCGAATGCTTTGATAACCTGCTAGAACTAGCAGACACAGCGTTATTACTGAGATAGAGAAAGGGGAGACCCCAGAGCCGCTATCAGGTTCTTTCGTTTCTCTACAATCAGCCCCTTCATATCCCTGATAACAGTGGCACAGGAAGTTCTCCGCCATCCCAGCTAGGTCCGCCTCTGATGCTCTTCCCTTCACTATGAACTTTCCGTCCTCAGAGGCTTCTATGCGATAACTGTCAGGGTTCAAGTGGAGGTAATGAGGTGCTTTCCATGTCTTCCGTATGCACCTCCCATTATTCTTGCAAAGGTGATGACTGCATACCTCAACTGCTCTGGTCACATTGATTATGTATTTCCCAAAATCCGAATTCACAAAGCGGTTGACCTTCGTACAGTTCTCCTGAGAAAGCATGAAAACAATTCGATCAAATATTTTCGACCCAGAAGGCAGCTCTTTAGCCTGGGCTAAAACTAGATGGCTTTGTCCTAGTAGGTAAACTCTTGGACTCTACCATAGCCCAAAGGTCTCATCTCAGAAGTGAGAAAGGCCCTAGAGGCAGGAGATGTAACAGTAAGGCAGAGTAGCTGAGTCAGCAAACCAGCCGGAGTCAACATGGTGGTTCTTGCTTTTCTTCAATTCATGCATCTTTTCTTTTTCCTTCTAGCTCGCAAGGCAATGAATGAGCAGCGTGAGAAAGAAAGAAACACAAACAAAGCGGAATCCACACCAGAGCTGCTGCCGGGCTGCCTCTCAGGGCTGAGTTGTTCTTTCTGGTTGAGTTCCCCTGCTAGGTCCTTGGACAGCAGAGGAGAGGGTGCCTGAACTGGCCTTGTCCCATAGTCACACTGATGAATATCTCAAATACCACCATAGAACCTTCGTCCAGCGATGGATAGAGATAGAGACAGAGACCCACATCAGAACACTGGACTGAGCTCCCAAGGTCCAGTTGAAGAGCAGAAGGAGGGAGAAGATGAGCAAGGAAGTCAGGACCGCAAGGGGTTGGTCCACCCACTGAGACAGTGTGACTGATCTAATGGGAGCTCACCAAATCCAGCTGGACTGGGACTGAACGATCATGTGATCAAACCGGACTCTCTGAATGTGGCTGACAATGGGGGCGGACTGAGAAGCCATTGATAATGGCACCGGGACTTGTTTCTACTGCATGTACTGGCTTTTTTGGGACCCTAGTCTATTTGGATACACACCTTCCTAGGCCTGGATGGCCTGGGGAGGGCCTCGGGCTTCCCACAGGGCACGGTACCCTGCCATCTCTTAAGACTGGATGGGGAGGGAGGTGGGTGAGTGGGGGAGTGGGAAGGGTATGGGAAGAGGGGAGGAAGTGGAAATTTTTGAATGGAAAAATTTTAAAAAAGCAATGGAAAAAAAAAGAAGAAAATCCGAGTTACAACAGACTTACTGTTGACCCTAGAGCATTCTGGACTTCTCGGTTACTTATACTTAAACATAACCTGTTGCAGGTTCTACTCCTACACACAACCAGGTACAGGAAAACTGGGAACACTGGGTTATTTGTGTGTGTTTTCTAGTACGTGTTCCACATAGAAGTCACCTAGGTTGTGTATACTATTTCCTGATGAAACTTACTCGTGAGTCAGCAGCTAAACCTATGGCTCTCTGAATATGCTCATAGATGTGTGTGATAGCTATTCTTCAATATCAACTTGGCTACATCTGGAATTGACTGCTGTGGGAACTCCTTCAGCCAATAGCCTTTAAGATACCAGCTCACTTTGGACGTGGTCTCATGTGTTATAAATGCAGGTAAAAAGCATGCATGGGCCTCTTGGCTGCTGGATTCAGTTCCAGTTGCCAGCACACACAGAGGACTGTGGATCGCTACTCTTTCTGTGAGTTTATCCCTAAATAAATAAACCTCTCTGATACTCCATTCCGGGCTATTGCGAAACTCTTTTGTATGTCAGCAATTAGCCAAAACTCAAAAGACTGGGTACACAACTGTGGGGGATTTTTTTTTCTTAATTAAATCTTTTGAAGTGGGAAGAACCACTTCTAATCTGGATCTTTGAGGTGGGAAGATCCACCTTTAATTGGGACCACACCTTTCTGGCAGCCTAGATAAAGGACATGGAAAATGAAACCAAGCTTTGCCTGTTTGCTCTCACTGGAAAGCCCACCCTTCACACGAATTAGAGCCTACTCCTTCAGGATTCAGGCATATACTGAAGACAAGCTGAGACATCCAGCTTCATGGACTGAATAACTCCTGAATTCTTTTTTTAATTAATTAATTTATTTATTAAAACTTTCCACCTCCTCCCATTTCCCTCCCACTCCCCCCACTCCCTCTCCCCCTCCCTCTTCAGTCCTAAGAGTAGTCAGGGTTTCCTTGAACTTTCTGTTGGCAGACAGTCATTGGTGGACTAGCTAGAGCACAGCCTACAAGCCATTCTAATAAATCCCCTTTGTGTATGTAAATATAAATAGATTTGGACTATTGGATATAGAGAACTATAGGTTCTCTCCCTCTAGACTCTAGAGAGTCTAGAGAATCCTGACTAATACAGTGAGCATGGTTACAAATACTTTCATGAACATTGTCTCAATACTAACAAATTGAGCCAGTAAAGTTCTAAAAATAAAATCAACATAGACTTATTTTTTTCAATTTAACCCAGATTTAAAGGATACAATCTTGACAAGTCTGGGTTAAACGTGTTATAGTAATGCTTCAGACAAGCGAAATGAAGAACAACTGGAGATAAATAAGAGACTGCAATTAATGTGGCTTAAGGAAAGTCAGAAGAGTTCTTCAAGTAAATGCTGTTTCAGCTGGGAAAAAAAATTTAAAAATATATCTTAATCTTGTTTTAAAGGCTATCAATTTCCAGCTGGCTACTCTACAAGGGAAAATACTTTCAATAGGAAGGTTTAAAAGTTAGCATCTTTTTTCTAGCTCTCCAGGTAGGATGCACTATTTCATGTAGTAGGTCAAGGCAAGGGATCCAGTCTCAGAGATCTGTGGTCATTAATAACAGTTCTACTACAAAGTAGCCTGAACACCTAATAACCTCCTTGATTCCCCCCACACACACCTTATCTCCTTGTCTATAGTCGAAGAGAATAGTCATTAGCCAACATGGCCAGTAAGTGAGCAGATCCAAAACACACAGAAAACCTGTCTTAATACACGATAAACATCAAACAAATATCAGTGTTATGCTTACTGTCTTTTTATTATTTTTAGCCTTATCTAAGTACTAAGTGCTGATTTTCTGCTTTTACCCTAAATCTGGCTTGCTGTGGGAATCCTGAGAGTTTTGATTGGGGTGATCTCTACAGGAAAGCTGAACAGTATACCCTGGAGGTACTGACTTACCACAGATGCAGTTAAATTCATGTCTCCCCAAATCACAAAGCCTGCAGCTCCCAGCGCGGCGCTTTCTCCTATGGTACTTATTAGATCTTGCTAGATGGGAGAGAACAAAGTTAATTAGTCATTGGAAGATGTATGTATCCACTCACCAGGAATTAAGATTTTAGGCTGAGCCCAAATACATCCTAGATATCATCCCTGAGTGATATACATGTGAAATGGACTGATGCTCAGAACCACATTCTCTGATCATATACAAGTGCGTGTGTGTGTGTGTTTAGGCAGAGTCTCACTGAGTAACCTTCACTGCTCCAGAACTCACCATATAGATCAGGCTGAACTCAAACTCATAGAGATCCTCCTGCCTTTGCCTCTAAATTCTAAGATTAAAAGCACGTACTACCCAAGAAAACCCACAGAATCAACTACACAACACTCATGAGAGCTCACAGGGACTGTATCAACAACCAGGGAGCATGCACGGGTCTGACCTAGACCCTCTCCATATATGTTATGATTGTGTAGCTTGGTCTTCTTGTAAAAGTAAAAAAAAAAAAAAAAAAAAAAAAAACATGGGAGAGGGCCTGTCTCTGATTCTTTTGCCTCCTTTTGGGATCCTTTTCTCCTACTGGGTTGCTTCATCCAGCCTTAGTATGAGGGAAGGTACCTAGTCTTATTGGTTGATTTCCCTGGGAGGTCTGCTCTTTTCTGAAGGGAAAGGAGGAGGCGTGGCTCTGGGAGAGATAAGAGGTTGGGGGGAAGGAAGTGGGAGAAGAGGAGGGAGGCAAAATTAATATAGGGATGTAATGCATTAGAGAAGGATAAACAAAGTGTGTATTTAAAAAACACTACATCTTAATAGGCAGGATATTACTTTTTAAACAATTAGTATATAAATAGCCACCAAAAGTTTGTTTATTTGAAATTGACTGGGGATATTTGCTCAAAAGCTAACCATATGTATAAATACATAAGCAGAACCCAAAGAATGTCCTTTTTCTGAGGCAAGCCTTTTAGCTCTAATCTACTACTGACCTCTGACCTCTGAGGAGCTTCACAAGTACAGTCCCTCAGGTGACCTTGTGATGGAGGAAGGTCATTGGTTAATAAACAAACTGCCTTGGCCCATTTGATAGGCCATCCCTTAGGTGGGTGGAGTAGGCAGAACAGAATGCTGGGAGGAAGAGGAAGTGAGCTCAGACTCCATAGCTCTCCTCTCTGAGGCAGACGCGATGAAGCTCCAACCCAGGATGGACGAAGTCTAGAATCTTCCTGGTAAGCGCACCTCGTGGTGCTACAAACATTAATAGAATTGGGCCAAGCAGTGTTTATATGAATACAGTTTGTGTGTTGTTATTTCGGGTATAAAGCTAGCTGGTGGCCAGGAGCTGGGCGGCGGAACACAGCCTGCAGCTCCTACTACAACCTTGTGTCCTTTTGAACTCAGAACCAGGCAAGGGTACAGTACTTAGTGTCTCCGGGCTCTGACTTTGTCCATTCTTTATATTTGGCCCCTAAAACGCTCTATATTTAATTTCTAAGTACTGGATATAATGGGTTTTATCTATGTATGATTCATCTAAGCAGTGACAAATCCACAAGGATTTCTCCCAATATGGCTAAAATAAATGAAATGGGGGTTTCAGAAGTAAAAATTGATGTTTTATCATTCAAAGACTACCTTAGTGCCAGAGATGACTGTGGACCAAGGGGACATAGGGGGAAATAAGACTTAGGCACATACTGCTGGTTTCCTAGCTTATTAAATTATAATACATCCTCCCTCTAATGAAAGTTGCTAAACACTTACCTTTTACTCCAAAGATAAATTCCCGTAAGTTAAGTAATAGAAAATGGTGGGTTGGAGGAAAAAAACAAGCAAAAAAAAAAAAATCAAACTATCTTTATTTTGCCTACTTTATCATATCAATACCTGAGGAATTTCTCTTCTCCTGACACGTCTATAGTCCATCGTTCAAATTAACAATTTTACAATGTCTATCTTAAAACAGACTTTTACGAACATTTTTCTGGAGACATTTGAAATGTACAGAGAGACTTAGGTTTGAATTGACTTACCTCTCTGGTTCATATCCATTTCTGTTCTCCAAGACCATAATATCAGACAGCCCCCAAAACAAAAAGAATGGCAGGGGGTTCTTTGAGGCTCAAAGGAGATGATATACTTAAGAGGATTTTGAAAATTGTCAACAGGCTGGTGATTAGAAGCAGAATTACCTATGCAGTGCTCAGATTGCAGACTGCAGGATGTATAACTGTTGACTCAACTGCATAAGGAAGAAAAACTCAGACCACTGACTTTGAAAGAACCTTGAGACCAACAAGAAGACAATCACAGCGTGTGGTCATAAGGAAGTCTCCAAGAGCCTGCTTAGGATTAAGGTGGTGTTATCAAAGGAGGAATGGGACATAGCATTTATATCTTGTGTTTATGTCACTGATTTATATTCACTAAATATGGAAGCTACAGATTTATGTCATGACAGCCATATCAACTAAGGTTATATTAGTTTGTTTTAAGTATGTCATTCCTTAAGTATCATTATGAAAGGGCATTTATTGGGATAGATAAAAGACATAACTAGTCTTCAAGAGCATCTTGACAAAAAAAAAACAAAGGGGCAATATCATTTAAAAAAAAGTTAGCGTCTTTTTAGTTCACTGTCATCTGGCAGAGTTCAAGGTGGTAATTGAATCACAGACCAGATGTGGTCTGAGGACCAGAAAAATGAAGGCGCTAAGGAAGCCATTGAGAGGACTCCTCTGGGAGCGTACAGGGACCAGCTAAGAGTTGAAGCCTCAAGCATGGCGTCACACGAACATAGAAGCAAAGGAACAAAGCGGCTGTAACAAAGCCTCTGCTTTTGCCCATGATTCTCAAATTCAAATCAGTGTTTCAGAAGTTTATGAGTACTTTGTTTGCTGGACAAAGCAAAAAAAAAAAAAAAACCAATCTGGAATTAACCAGAAAACTTCCTCCGTCCATGCTAGCTAACTTTCTTAGTGACAAGATGGCATGCAGGTTACTGGAAAAGAAAAAAATATCAGTGGTCTTACCTATCTCAGTACTGGGTGACATTGCTACAATACTGATTACCCTGGCAAGATGTGCCCAATGGTACAATAGTGTCACAACTGTTAGAAAGTTGTGACATTATTTTTGTGTGTGTGTGCGCTTGGATTTGTAGCCTACTCAACAAGAGGGAAATCAGGTATAGTAATGTAAACCTAATCAAAGGTCTGTGACTGAGAAGGTCATAGGTCCTCGAGAGAAACCAACCGCTGCAATTTGCTAAGTGATCATATTGTCAAACTTTTATTTTTTTCACTTGTATTTATTATATCCACAAATATGTGCTACTGATAACTTTGGTCATAGAAGTTTGTTTTGCAGTGAACAGTGGATTAGACAAACTCATCGCTGTTTAAAGTGCTGAGAAAAAGAGTCTACGAGTACTCAGCTCTAATTGGGACATTATGTCAGATCTCCACACCCTCTATCATTCGAACATTCAGGTAGCATCAAGCTACTGGGGACAGAAAGAATGCAAGAGGCTGATAGGTGAGAAGGAATGGGTGGAAATGCTGCCTCCTCTACACGGTGTATTTATTGAATGTGTGAACTCACAACAGCTATGGTTTCCTGCAAAAGATCAAACTAGTTAAAATTCCAGGCTGACTGGGGCCAGGGAGCTCATGTGGTTTCACTCCTAGCTTAGGAGCTGTTGACAGTTAGGGGTTTTAGATACGAAGGACATCTTGTTTTCTTGGAGAATGTGGCCACTAGTAAGTTGCTCATGCTCCAGGGGATAGCCATGTAAAACCAGGTACCACCAACTTGACTTAAAAAGGGGGGGGGGCCGTGAAATGGAAGGGGTAAGTATGGAAGAGACCATCAGGGAGAGTTGAGGGACAACGTGGAAGGTGGATATAATCAGATTACATTGTATGTATGTAAGGGGGGAAGTAGAGGAAAGGATACCTAAAAGAGTCTTCCTCCATACTTGGTTTTGGGTCCCTGGTGCTTACCAGAATTTATGTTAGAAAATAATCTACTAGTGAGAGACATAATGGAAAAACAGTCACTAAAGAACTTACCTTGTATGTTGCCAGAGAAACTAATGACTCACAGAGAAACATTTAAATCTTCACCCACAGAAACACTTTTCATTGTTTTTATAAAGCATAACATCACATTATGTCTAGATTGAATGTACATGTTGGTGGTACTAGCCATCTTCCTGGTGGAATGAGATGGTACTGCCTCTGTATTATTTCCCCCAAGCTATGGCTGCTGCCTGGGATTCTTAGGGAGTCCATGGCTAAGTGCTTCAAGGCTTGGAAACTTGTTTTAACATGACAGCTACTCCACATATATTTCTAAAGGGATTCAAATTTTCACACACCTTTTCTCATTTGGTTTTTATCATACTTTTGTTAGAACAGTGGGGTAGCGATAGTGTCTTCATCCCCTGTTTCTGTGTTAAGAACTGAGATACTGGGTTCTGGGAAGGGTAAGATATTTGCTACCATCTCCAACTGTATACATGCATGCATTCTAAACTGTAGACATATTTGAGAAAGAAATGGAAGCCCCTCATATTCATTCAGAACTTGAAGTAGACGAGCATCACATTTTTTTTAAATTGTGAGTAGATTTTTGTGGTAGATTGAGTGCAGTGGTGTGTATGCTGATGTTGTCAGTCACAAAGCTGCCCGCCCAGAATGAGAAGAGTCCCAAGTGCTGGTGCTACTTTCCTGAGAGGAAAGAGTAGCACTTCTGAACTATTGCTATAAAAACAAAGGTGACCCAAGCCATGTGCAGTGCACAGAATGAACCAACACACTTAAGTTTGCTTTTCTAGATGAGCATTGTTCCTCTAAATTTTAGGTTTTTATTTTCAAAAATAAATTAACATCACTGAAGAAAGGAACATTAGGAAGCTAAATATACAAATATATATATATATATATACATACATACAAAGAAAGAAAGTTAAAACAGTCTTTCTGATATATGTGTGTATATACCATATCTGTGTGTGTATATATATATACATATATATATGCCATATATACATATATATGCTCTGTTTTACTTTCCATTGCCAGAGTCAGTATTATCCTGTAAAATTTTAGATAGCTTTTCCAAACCTCCCAGCAAAGATCTCTTGTCATTCTCAATTCAGTATCCACAGATGACTTTCATGGGTAGGATGAGTCTCAGCCCATTGTGAAGGCTTTCACCTTCTGGATAGTGATAAAGCCACAGAATTTCCACACCCCCCACCGGTGTGCTCCTTCTTCTCCTTCAAATGGGCACACATGGTAAAGCCCAGACTGGAGTGCTTTCTACACATTCACTTGAGGATGTCAAGCACTCAGAGAATCTCTTGCCTTTTAGCCATCTGGTCCGCTGATATTTATAATTGAAGAATGAGAAGAAGCACCTCTGTTGAAATATCTTAAACCCTTGGTGGCAAGTAAAATGCTAAAATACTATTGCGTTTTATGAAACAATGGTTGAAACAGGTTGCAAGTTTTCTTGGTACACAAAAAAAATATATACATTAATACCCAAATCCACTCTTTGTCTTGGAAGTTTTAAATGGCTGGGGCAACAAAGGAAGAGAAAATCAGACTGAAAGTTGGCCAAGTTTAAAGGTTACTCTTCCTGGAACAGATGAGATCTCTGGCAACATATATATCTTGGGTGAAAATAATCAGGTACAAAGACAGTTCTCTCAGAGCATTAACCCAGGTTGTGAAACTACTCATGGTTACCATTGAATGTACAAGCTCACACCACTCTACCAGTTTTCCATGAACAGTTTTCAGAGAGGCAACTAGGTCTAAGATGGCTCCTCCAACTTATGATTGTTTCATACTTTAAAATTGCTTTTAAATTAACTATAATTTTAAACCATTACAGGTATAAATATAGCTTACTTAGTAAAAGCTGGTATTACATATTTAAAAGAAAAAATTCTCCTCTCTTTATATTTAAAATGATGAACCAGAAGCAGGGATGTCTTTCATTCTATGTTCAAAATGCACTCTAATTTCTTAGCTTGCTAAGCACATTCTGTTTCAATAATATTCCACAACAGCCAGTCACAGGGAATTGAGTAGCTACTAGCCTCATATGTTAGCTCTTTCACAGCTTAGTGTGTCCCTTAAAAACAGTGTTAACAAACAAGATAACAAAATTTAGTTGCATAAAGAAAGAGTCTAAGCAGACCATCACTCTAGAAAGAATAAGATGCTACGCATAATTAAGAAGAAAATTTATCTTTTAGAGAGGCAGCCGAAATCCTCCACCATGAGGCAAGAAAAGTCTTACCCTAGAAAGAAAGAGCAGAGGTTCATCTCTGTAGGCCAGTCGTGTGTAGGTGAATACAGGCAGAGCATAATCATGTGATGTCATGGTAGAGATCCTCATTGATTCATATACCCGAAATTGAGAGAAGTGCAAATTACGTTCACTGTCTTTCAAGGATTTCTTGATACTAATAGCAGGATACAGAGAAGTACTGCTGTTCCAGAGCCAAGATAGCTCATCATTCCGTAGAACTTCCTCTTCTGGGCATGATCCAGTATAGTTTGCATCATAAAAATTATAATTGTGGCAATCAGGATATAAATAATAACCCCAAAGGCCTTTGGGTCGACTCCTGATTCCCAATTTGATAGTTTCCTCCATGAAAGCTTTTGCACTTTTCTCAAAGGTTGCTTTGGCTAGATTTTCAACATCAGCAGCTGATATGTTCTTTTTCATATCAGAAATAAGTATTCTTGACTTTTGTCTGTAGATATCCTTTGCATCCCAGTTCCGGGCCCACTGTGGGCGCCAATATTCCCAGTCTATAACAGCAAGTCCACTGAAGTTTTCACCAGGGATGTAATAGTTAATATCCTGGGCAGCCTTTTTCAGATGTAATTGTAAGCTTGTGTTTTGTGGAAGACCCCCATTGATGGGGACCCCTCTTGATGTATACCATGGGTAATATCCCAACTTGTTGGCATAAAATATAGTAACACTTTGCTCCCCATCTTTGAGCCGAGGGCTTCCAATCATCTGAAACATTTTCAAATTCAGTGTGAAATTATATTTTATCAAACACAGATCTGTTGGTGCATTCCAAGCAGCTATAAAAGGCTTCCTTTGGTAAATTGGAAGTCGGGCAGGTTTTAGAGATGAGATAGACTTCAGGATAAAAAATATGAGCAGCCCTGACGGAAGATGTACTGACTGAACAACGTGGAGCCTTAATTTTCCTTGAGATAACAGTTTCATGATAAGATAGGAACTTATACCACTTCTTCCTTAGTGTACCCCGAAGGCCTGTGGAGAGATTTGATTTTCTGTTAGTGATAACTTGAAAAGGATGGATGCTATTAATGTTTTTTCTTTGTATTTTCAAAGCACATTTATTTTAAAGTCATAATGATTTCTATAAATGAACTGAGATGTAAAATCAAGTGTCATGGTCAGGTTTCTACTCAGGGACAGTGTTGACAAACTACAAACCCTGTATGTCCACAATAAGATAAAAAGTAAGATGAGTGGTTCATGGTGAAAAGCAGATGTGAAATAATACAATCACTTTGGCAAGTTTTCCAATATCAGGCATTACACTCAGATGCTTTCATTGTTTTACTATAACCATTATTTAGTAGTCTGTAATTGAATTCCCATTTTACAAAAGAAGAAATGGAGACTGAAATGAAGGACCCTGATTGATGTCACACCACACAGAAGATAAGGCAATGCAAATAAATTCTAGACAAAATGCATGGTTAGTGGAGCACTTAACCTGGCTGTGAAAAACATAAGAAGATAACTGAGATCAGTGGCAAGGAGTGCCACAGAGGAGGTGTGCTAGGGCTGACTCGAGAAGGCAAGAGACATAAAACTGGCACATTTCCCTTTCAATTTTCTCAGAGAGAAATGCAAAAGAACTACTGTTAGATAGCCACAGCAAAAACCTTAATGTTTTAAAATGTTCTTCTGTACCAGTGAAATGGAAATGCCTTGTGCTTAAGTATAATTCCATGATATTAATACATGTAGCAGACATTTGCTGAGTATGTGCTTAATGCCATGATACTAAAACATGTAGCAGACATTTGCTGGGTACATGCCTAATGCCATGATACTAAGACATGTAGTAGACATTTGCTGGGTACATGCCTAAAGCAATGATAGTAAGACTTGTAGTAGACATTTGCTGGGTACTTGCCCAGGAAACAGATCCTTTTCCACTTCTTCTGTGGTAAATTCTGCATCACATGTCTTGGTGAAGTACTGCTTCACCTAATAAACCTCAAAGTACAAATGCTTCCCCGGCTTTCAATGCAGCTTTGATGCTATGTGGGACCCTGATAAAAAAAAAAACACTTATATGCATCCTACACTAGCCTTTGAATTGAGATCTTGTGATTCCAAGCAGCCAAGGGATAATGTCGATAGGGGTGAGAAAATTTCAATATCCGGAAGATAGGGAGATGGTTCAGTGGGTAAAGTACTTGTAGAAATGTGAGAACCTGAGTGTGAATCCCTAGCATTCCAGAAAAGCAAATATAGTGGAACTCTCCTGTAACCCCTAGTACTTGGGAAATGCAGGCAGGTGAATCCCTAAAAGTCACCAGCTAGCAGTCTAGCTGAATTAATGAGTTTAAGGTTAAGAAAGAGATTTATTGATTCCTAGCCACCAGCAGGGAGCTGACTTCCTAGCCATCAATCTACCCCGCCACCAACTCACCTTTCCCTGCAAGCTCCGTGGAGACCAATACTTAGTGAACATCAGAGGTAAGATAGCACCAGCCCTGTGGCCCTGGATCCCTTATTCCCTAAAACTCCCACATGGGAGAAAAGCCTGGGGGGGCCTCCCCCGGTCCCTTTGGCATTCCTAACTGCCAGCAGAAAGTTGATTTGCTAGCCATCAATCCACCCGCCTCTAATTTGTCATTCCTTGCAAGCTCATGGAGACCAATACTTGGTGGACATTAGGGGAAAAGATGGGAAGGTGCCAAAGCAAGAATTCCTTCAACATCCTAAAAAGCAACATGGTAACACCAGAACCCAGAGAACACACAACAGGAAGACTTCATCATCCTAACCCAGAATATGTAGAAGAAAACGACTTTAAACATAACCATGAAAATGATGGAGACCTTTAAAGAGGAAGTGAAAAACTCCCTTAAAGAAAAGGAGGAGAAGACAAACAGTGGTGTAGGAGGTTTTGCTCTATTTGTGTTGTTTTCATTAGTTGAATAAAGAAGCTGCCTTGGCCTTTTGATAGGGCAGCCCTTAGGTGGGTAGGGTAGACAGAACAGAATTCTTGGAGGAAGAAGGCAGGCAGAGAGAACCGCCAAAGTCAGACGTGCTGAATCTTTCCCATTAAGCCATGATTTCATGGTTCTACACAGATTATTAGAAATGGATTGAATCAAGACATAAGAGTTAGCCAATAAGAGGCTAGAACTAATGGGCCAGGCAGTGTTTAAATGAATACAGTTTCTGTGTAATTATTTCGGGGCTAAGCTAGTTGTGTCCCACCACCCCCCATACTATAGATATTGGCCCCAACAATAATGGTGTGGGAGGTTCTTCTGTTTGTGTGTCTCTTTCATTGGTTGAATAAAGAGACTGCCTTGGTGTTTTGATAGGGCAGCCCTTAAGTGGGCAGAGTAGACAGAACAGAATGCTGGGAAGAAGGGAAGTGTGGCAGATGCCATGATTCTCCTGCCCGAGATGGACCCTGATTAGACTCATGCCAGTAAGCCAAAATCAAGTGGCGATACACATTAATGAAAATGGGTTGAATCAAGATGTGAGAGTTAGCCAATAAGAGTCTAGATCTAAGGGCTAGGCAGTGTTTAAATGAATACAGTTTCTATGTAATTATTTCAGGGCTAAGATAGCCAGGTAGTGGGACACAGTTCACCGCTCTCTTACTACAAAACAGAAAGCTGGAAGAAATTAATAAATTCCTCAAAGAAACCCAAGTAAACTAAGAAAAAGCAATCAAACAGGTGAAGGAAACTGTTTAAGACTTGAAGATTGAAATTGAAGTAATAAAGAAAATACAAACTGAAGGAACCCTGGAAATGGAAAATCTGGGTAAATAAACAGAAACTACAGAGACAAGTATAACCAACAGAATACAAGAGATAGAAGAAAGAATCTCAGAAGCTAAAGATACTATTGATGAAATAGACTCATTGGTCAAAGAAAACAATAAATATAACAAATTTTTAACACAAAACATTCAGGAAATCTGGGACACCATGAAAAGACCAAACCTGAGAATAATAGGGGTAGAAGAAGGAGAAGAACTTCAGCTCAAAGGCACAGAAAATGTATTCAACAAAATTATAGAAGAAAACTTTCCCAACCTAAAGAAGGATATCCCTATGAAGGTACAAGAAGCTTACAGAACACCAAATACACTGGATCAAAAAAATCCCCTTGCAATATAATAATCAAAACACAAAATATACAGAATAAAGAAATAATATTAACAGCTGCAAAGGAAAAAGTCAAATAACATATAAAGGTAAACCTATCAGAATTACACTTGACTTCTCAATGAAACCATGATCCAGAAGGTCTTGGATAGATGTGCTGCAGACACTAAGAGACTATGGATGCAAGCCCAGACTACTACACCCACCAAAGCTTTCATTCACCATTGAAGGAGAAAACAAGATATTCAATGACAAAAACAGATTTAAACAATACATATCCACAAATCCAGTCTTACAAAAAGTACTAGAAGGAAAACTTCAACCCAAGGAAGCTAACTACATCGACAATAACAAAGACATCTGATAACCCCCCACCAGCATAACCCAAAAAAGGGAAACACACAAACACTACTAGCAAAAGATAAGCAGAGCTAACAACCATTGGTCATTAATATCGCTTAATATCAAGGGACTCAATTCACCTATAAAAAGGCACAGGCTAAGAGAATAGATACTAAAGGATCCAACATTCTGTTGTTTACAAGAAACACACCTCAACCTCAAAGACAGACACTACCTCAGAGTAGAGGGTTGGGGAAAAGTTTTAAAAATCAAATGGACCTAAGAAACAAGTAGGTGTGGCTATCCTAATATCTAACAAAATTGATTTCAAACTAAAACCAATCAGAAGAGATAGTGAAGGACATTTTATACTTATAACAGGAACAATTCATCAAGATGAAGTCTCAATCCTAAATATCGATGCCCCTAATACAAGAGCACACACATATGTAAAAGAAACATTACTAAAACTTAAGTCACACATCAAACCCCACACACTAATAGCAAGAGATTTCAACACTCCTCTCTCAACAATGGACAAGTCAACAAGACAGAAACTTAACAGAGAAATAAGAGAAGTAACAGATGTAATGAATCAAATGGACTTAACAGACATTTATAGAACATTCCACCCAAACAAAAAAGAATAGACCTTCTCAGCACCTCATGGAACCTTCTCTAAAATTGATCACATTCTCACATTTTCGGTGACAATGCAAATACCCACAGATACAAAAAAATTGGAGTAATCCACTGTGTTTTATCAGATCACCATAGAGTAAAGTTAGAATTCAATAACAGTACTACTCCCAGAAAGCCTACCAACTCATGGAAACTGAACAGTCATCTACTGAACCACCCCTGGGTCAAGAAGGAAATAAAGAAAGAAATTAAAACACTCCTTGAATTCAATGAAAATGAAGGCACAATTTATTCAAACCTATGGGACACTATGAAAGCAGGGCTAAGAGGAAAGTTCATAGCTCTAGCTGCTCACATGAAGAAAATAGAGAAACCTCACATAAGTGACCTAACAGCATTCCTGAAAGCTCTACAAAAAAAAAAAAAAAAAAAAAAAAAAAAACAAGCAGACTCATCCAGGAGGAGGAGAAAACAGAAAACAATCAAATTGAGGGCTGAAATCAACAAAATAGAACCAGAAAACCATACAAAAAAATCAATGAAACAAACAGCTGGTTCTTTGAGAAAATTACAATATTGGCAAACCCTTATCCAAACTAATCAAAAGGCAGAGAGAAAACATCCAAATTAACAAAATCATAAATAAAAACAAGAAAGACAATCTTACTCATGAGCATGAATGCAAAAATTCTCAATAAAATTCTAGCAAACCAAATTCAAGAACACATCAAAAAAATTATCCATCATGACCAAGTAGGCTTTATCCCAGAGATGCAGGTCTGGTTCAACATACAAAAATCTATCAATGTAATTAATCCATCATATAAATAAACTGAAAGAAAAGAACCATATGATCATTTCATTAGATGCGGAAAAAGCATTTGACAAAATTCATCACCCCTTCATGATAAAGGTCTTGGAGAGATTAGGGATGCAAGGATCATATCTAAATATAATAAAAGCAGCATACAGCAAGCAGACAACTAACATCAACATCAAATTAAATGAAGAGAAACTCAAAGCCATTCCACTAAAATCAGGAACAAGACAAGGCTGTCTGCTCTCTCTATATCTCTTCAACATAGTTCTTGAAGTCTTAGCAATAGCAATAAGACAACATAAGGGGATCAAAGGGATTCGAATTGGAAAAGAAGTCAAACTTTAGTTATTTGCAGATGATATGATAGTGTCCATAAGTAACCCCAAAAACTTTACCAAATAACTCCTACAGCTGACAGATACCTTCAGTGATGTGGCAGGATATAAGATCAACTCAAAAAGTATCAGTAGCCTTCCTATACACAAAGGATAAAGAAGCAGAGGGAAATCAGAGAACCATCACCTTTCACGATAGCCACAAATAGCATAAAGTACCTTGAGGTAACACTATCCAGGAAGAGAAAGATCTATTTGACAAGAACTTTAAGGCTTTGAAGAAAGAAATTGAAGAAGATACCGTAAAATGGAAGGATCTCCCATGCTCTTGGATTGGTAGGATCAACATAGTAAATATGACAATTCTGCCAAAGGCAATCTATAGATTCAATGCAATCCCCATCAAAGTCCTAACACAATTCTTCACAGACCTTGAAAGAACAATAATCAATTTTATATGGAAAAACAAAAAACCCAGGATAGCCAAAACAATCCTATACAATAAATGAACTTCTAGAGGCATTACCATCCCTGACTTCAAACTCTATTACAAAGCTACAGTAATGAAAACAGCTTAATATTGGCATAAAAACAGAGATGTTGAAGAATGGAATCAAATCGAAGACCTGGATATTAATCCACAAACCTATGAACACCTGATTTTTGACAAAGAAGCTAAAATTATACAGTGAAAGAAAGAAAGCATCTTTAGCAAATGATGCTGGCATAACTGGCTGTCAACTTGTAGAAAAATAAAAATAGATCCATATCTATCACCATGCACAAAACTCAAGTCCAAATGGATTAAAGACCTCAATATAAATCTGACCACACTGAACCTGATAGAAGAGAAAGTGGAAAGTAGCCTGCAATACATGGGCACAGAAGACCACTTCCTACATATAACCCCAGTAGCACAGACAATGAGAACAACAATGAATAAATGGGATCTCCTGAAACTGAGAAGCTTCTGTAAAGCAAAGGACACAGTCATTAAGACAAAAGAGCAACCTACTGAATGGGAAAAGATCTTCACCAACCCCACATCAAACAAAGGTCTGATCTCCAAAATATATAAAGAACTGAAGAAACTAGATGTTAAAATTCTAAATAACCCAATTAAAAATGGGATACTGAACTTAACAGAGAATTCTCAACAGAAGAATTTCAAATGGCCAAAAGATACTTAAGGACATGTTCAACTTCCTTAGCTATTAGGGAAATGCAAATCAAAACAACTTTGAGATACCATCTTACTCCTGTCAGAATGGCTAAAACCAAAAACACCAATGATAACCTATGCTGGAGAAGATGTGGGGTAAGGGGAACACTCATCCATTGCTGGTGGGAATGCAAACTTGTGCAAACACTTGGAAATCAGTGTGGCAGTTTCTCATAAAATTGGGAATCAACCTACCTCAGGATCCAGCAATACCACTCTTGGGAATATACCCAAGAGCTGCCCAATCTTATTACAAAAGCATTTGTTCAATTATATTCATAGCAGCATTATTTGTAATAGCCAGAACCTGGAAACAACCTAGATGCCCCTCAACTGAAGAATGGATAAAGAAAGTGTGGCATATCTACACATTAGAGTACTACTCAGCGGTTAAAAAAAAATGACATCTTGAATTTTGCATGCAAATGGATGGAAATAAAAAACACTATCCTGAGTGATGTAACCCAGACCCCCCCAAAAAATGAATATTGTATGTACTCACTCATTAGTGGATTCTAGCCATAAACAAAGGACATTGAGCCTATAGTTCACGATCCTAGAAAAGCAAAGTAATAAGGTGAACCCAAAGAAAAACATATATAGATCCTCCTGGAAATTAAAATCAGACAAAAATTTGAGAGCAGGGAGGGTGGCAGGGTGTAGAAAGAAGGGGAGAAAAAGGGGTTGAGGAGAACATGAAGGAATGGGATAGTCGAGATGTAGTCGAGATATGAGAGCAAGGAAAGAGATATCTTGATTGAGGGAGCCATTGTGGAGTTAGCAAGAATCCCCACTTCTAGAAAAATGCCCAAGAACCCACAGGGATGACCCCAGGTAAAACCCTAAGCAATAGAGGAGAGGGTGTCTGAACTGGCCTTACCCTGTAGTCAGACTGATGATTATCTTACATATCAGCATAGAACCTTTGTCCAACAACAGATGGGAACAGAGGCAATGACCCACATCGGAGCACTGGACTGAGCTCCCAAGATCCAGTTGAAGAGTGGAAGGAGTGAGAGTATGAGCAAGGAAATCAAGATAATGAGGGGAATCATCCACTGAGACAGTTTGCTTGAGCTAATAATAGCTCACCAACTCCAACTGGACTGGGAGTGAATGAGCATGGAAACAACCAAGCCCCTTTGAAGAGGGCTGACAGTTGGGGCAGACTGAGGGGCAACTGATGGTGACACTGGGACGTATCTCTACTTCATGTACCGGCTTTTAGGGATCCTATTTCCTATGGATGTAAATCTTGCTCAACCTAGATGTAGTAGAGAGGGCCTGGGACTTTCGACAGGGTAGGGTGCATGGCCCTCTCTTAGGCTTGGAGGGGGTGGGGTGGGAGGGTCTGTGAAGGGAGAGGGAGGGGAGTGAAAGGAAGGGAGGGAGTAGGAATTTGGAAAAAAAAATGTTTAAATAAATAAAAATGAAAGACACTTATCTTTAAAACTAAGATGGAGAGGGATAAAGGAAGACACTGGGCATTGAGCTCTGATATTCACACATTCGTGTGTACACACACACACACACATACACACACACACACCCCTCACATGCACACACACGCATGCACACACAGCATACATATACACATTCATGTGCACATTCACACGCGTACACACACACACACACACACGCACACACACAGAGTTTTCATTGTCCAGAAACAGAAGTAAATGAGTTTGGGGCCATCTAATGTCTATGCCTCTGCTGTTTGGTGCCAACATTGTTCTTGGGCTGAAGAACTTTTCTGTTCATATATGGGAAGTTTGATTTCAAACCAGAGCCTGTGATAGAGACTCTTTCTGTGGAACCTCCGACTTAGGAGAATTTCCTGAAATACAAGTCATTCTATGAAATTACCATTTTAGCCACCAGAGGGCACCAACCAACCCTCATTGTATTTCTCAGGCCTAGCATACGAAAGCAAACAGAAATTCTAAGTAACTTATCAAACCGTTAAAAAGACATTTAAGAAGTTCTAAGTAAACTGATACATCCAAAAGTCACTTTTCAGAATTAAATATTTTTATTCATTGGATAAATATCTACTCCTACACAGCCCGAAGATGAATAAAATTACCCTGCCTACTATTATACAGCTGACTTTTGCTTCAGCTTTCCTCAGGCCCCTTTCCCTCTCAACATCTATGCAACCATGGCCCCTGCATCTGAACCCTACTGTATCTGGACCAGTCAACGCACAGATCACTGCTTGGTTCCACACCTAATCCTAAGTATCTCATAAGAAGCTGCCTTTGCTTTCTGGCCTCCTCCTCTAGTCCTCTTTTGGAGGTCCTAATCCTTTAAGATCATCTCTAATTGGTAGAACTAAAAAAGAGCAGGCAACATAGTGAATCAACTGAATGGATGGGTGAGGAGTTTAATCTTGGCTCATCCCTAAAGTGTGTTATCCATTTCTCTCTGCTTACAAGCCAGGTTTACTTGGGAACATATAGGAGAACCATCTGTGAAGCCATTTTGGAGGCCTCTAAATAAAAGAAAAAGGAGGTAGGTTTCTTCCCAGATATCTGCACCTCATAGAGGAAAGACACACCCAAGAAAGTTTCTTACAGTGACTTTGGCTACACAGTTCTGATCTTGCCCACTGAAAGATGAACACGACAAAGACAAAAAAAAAAAAAAAAAAGCAGAGGTGTGTTTCTAGGAACCACTGCTAATCCAGGATCTTACCTCTGGTTCACTCTTGCAGATAATGAAGAAGGTGTCCCTTGGAAGGAGATGGAGCTGCCACATTCAGACTGGGATCTCCGAAGAAGCCACTCTCCTCTATTCCTCTCACCAGAACTGTCGTGATAAATTATATTTAAAAACTAAAACAAATAACCCGATAGTGAAAAGAGTTGAGGCTGGGGAGCTTACCGATAGATGTGGGCAATTTCACAGGAGAGCAAAGTTAAACAAGTTCATTGTCAAGCCGCAAGAGAAACGAGAGTGAAGGCCGTCTTGTTCGAGCTTGGGAGTAGGGTGTGTAATCCACAAACATTAAACACGCCTGCCACTGTGGACAAATGACGGCAAGAATGGTTCCTCTCCTGGGGTTTTCTGTTTATTTGCTTGTTTGCAGTTCCAGGGATGAAACCCATGGCCTCATACATGATCACCCTTCTTTACCCACGCGCCGACTCCTTCTGCCTTCTGATAACCTCCAGCCTTCTTCTACCAGCCCCCGATTCTTAGACTCGCTCCCAAGTCACCCAAGCAAGGCAGAAGTCCTACAGGTGGTTCTCTCTGACATCCTTCTGCCGAGGACTCCTGAGGGCTTGAACACTTCATGTCTGGCATGAGCGATAGGGCCCTGGATTACGTACAAATGTGACCTTGTGATCTTTGAAGCTCTGGCACATGGGCAAACGCAGAGGCATTTAGCATGCATTCCAGAAGGGGAGTTCTGTAAGAACCAGGGTGACTATAAAGAAGCTGCTGTGGTGACCTGCCAGTGGGTTGTTTCAAAGAGTAATGAGTAACAACCTCAGGGAGTTTTAACAATCACATTAAAAACATACACCTGAACGTTTCGTTCTTTGGTTCTTATGTGCATGGAAAATAGCGCTCTATCCTGACCTGCATCCCTAACTCTTGCTGATTTTTTTTCTTGGTTGGTTGGAGTTTTGTCTTAGCTTTTGTTTGGGGGACTAGATCTTTCTGTATGCCCAGGCTGGCCTTGACCTTGCAATCCTCCGGTCATCACCTCCTAAGGGCTGGCGTTAGAGTATGTCTTAATCTTGACTGCAGCTCCGAATGTGTCTTTTTCCGCTCATGCTCCAAGGATGATTTTGTAGCTCAATAATGTTAGAGCCACTACCTGGAAACACTTGAAAGCATATACTCTCGACTCCACGTTAACGCATTACAGAAAAATCTAACACCCTAACCCAGAATCCTTCTTTTCCATAATATTGGGATTTTGTTTTAAATACCTTTTTAAGATGTCAAGTGAAACCTATCAAGGTTTGCAGAGATACCCTAGAGTTCCTAGTCTCTTGCGAATCCAACAGATGTGATTTTACTTCCAAACCATCAAAGAAAGTTCACCTCACTCTGATATTTTATTAATCATTATAAAATACATAAATATTTATCAAACAAAGGGCAGAGTAGAGACAGTGATCTCAAAGCTGTAGCCACAATTCTGCACTAGTAACTACTAGCTTGCTCTCTGGTAACGGCTTGTTGGAGCAACAACCCATTAAAGCCATCATTTTTCCTGTTGAATTCCTTCTCCTTTAAATATCATTGCTCAAGGAGCTGGGTTTATGTCTACCAGAAAAAATAATAGTAAGAAATATATATATATATGTGTGTGTGTGTGTGTGTGTGTGTGTGTGTGTGTGTGTGTGTGTGTACAGAGATATAGATATATAGATACTATTATACATATGGGTTTCTCAATGGACTTTTCCCCATAATTTTTTAATTAAAAAATTTAGCAACAATTGTGTTGTTATTACTGTGTCTCTTGTAAGCCCATAGCTTATAAGTATTTCTGAACTTTCTATTACTCTTTTTCAGGTAGTGACGACAAAACACAGGTATGCCTTCTTCTGAACAAATCTTAGAACTATAGTGCTATCTGGGTTCTATAAGACTGCTTCCCTTTCATTCTTCTCAAAATAAAAAAAAACCTAACTTTGTAAATATATAAAAATGACTATTTTAATGTCCACCTGTCACATGCTGTTTCCTCTGGATGGAAACCTCCCCTAACAGGAGGGTAGATAATCACAAGTCTCAGAAAATTCACAAGACACTCATAAGATGCACAATGCCCCTCCCCAGGCTCTGTAATTGGCAAACAGCTGCTGGGGAGGTGACATTTCCATGGTGATGACACATGCAGGTTGCAGGGAAACTGGTTATACAGTCTTTGTGAGCAATCACCCATCACATGGAGACTTAACCTCCATGGTGACGCTTTCCTGTGTCACCTGAGGCGGGGTGGAGCATGAAACTTTGCTGACCATGAGTCACTCACGTTCCAGAAAGTAGCCCCTTACCTGTGTTCTCATAAGCAACCCCAACAAACTCATAGCTTGATCAAATCTGGGATTGGGTGGGAACCTATCTTTGGTCTATTGGTGTTTTCTGTTTGGAATCAACAAGGCATTTCTATGAATCCCCTCAGGAAAATCCCACTGGCACTAGTAAACAGAAACTTCACTATTCTTCAGTGTGAGAAGTTGCATTTCTTTCTGAAACAGAACTGTTTTATGTTTTCAGAAGTGCAGACGAAGAGAGAATATAATTGAGATTGTATGAAAGTATATGCTTAGTTTTTGTCTACATAAAAAGTACCACTTTTCTGTTAGGACTTGACTTTTCTTGCAGCCAACATCAGCAGCTTTCTTGGGAAGGCACATAAAGTCTTAGGACCACATTTTTATTAAAATGTTCCCTCTGCCAACCTGTTCTTAACTAAACTCCTTAAAATAACATTAGGTTGATGTAACTCATCAACTGTCCAGTTAAAGTGTTCAAACACAAAAATAATCTAATGGTCTATGAAACATCATTCAAATATTTTCAGCATCCATAATTACATTTTAAAATACTTGCCTTCCCCATAATATGGCCTAAGTTATCACTAAGAAACCTGGAGTATTTGGCAGGATAGCCAGAGAGAAACTAAGGTCTGGAACAAAGACTTAATCTCAGGCTTCAAGTCTGCAAAAAAATTTTTAGACCATCTACTTTTCTCTGTATTGTCCAGCTTCTATGTCTGAAGTCAACATACCAGGTTGACTGGGTGACTAAGCCATATCATTCTGTAGCAAGTATGCTTCATCTACAAATTCTGCCTCAGTTCTGACAGACATGGTTTGGGAACTAGGATTTGCATGTTTGGTGATGTTCATCTCTGATAAAAATACACTTTAGCAAGGTAAAAAATAAAATAAAAATAAAAAGAGCCAAGTGAAAAAAATAATAGATGGGCTCCAGCCTGATTTCCTTGAAGGAAGAACACAGTCCATGGGAGAGAGGCACAAACTACAAATGCACAAACCTTGAACTTACAAAAGCTTTACTCATTGTGCCATCACTTGTAAATCCCAAGGTTGAAAATACTATCCATCATCAAGAGGAAGGCTATAAAAGCCAGGTCTTCCCCTTCTACATAAAGGATCTGTTACAAAGAATACAGTTGCCTCTACAGATTACTATGAACATTATACAGATATTAAAATATTCCTTGAAATATAATTTTACAGTTCTCGGTACATAATTTTCAAATTTAAAAAAACAAGAAATTAAGATTATTTCCATCTGTCTAAGAGTAGATGCATATTATAAACACGCACATACGCATGCATTTACTTACATATGGATAATTGGTGTAGTGAGGCATATCTCTGGATAAGTTCTCTGAAAATGGCTGTACCACTTGTCTCCAGGGAGCACAGTGGAGATTCAATGCAATCCCCATCAAAATCCCATCAAAATTCTTCACAGATCTGGAGAAGACAATAATCAACTTTATATGGAAAAACAAAAAACCCAGGATAGCCAAAACAATCTTATACAATAAAGGATTGTCTGGAGGCATTACCATCCCTGACTTCAAACTCTATTACAGAGCTACAGTAGTGAAAACAGCTTGGTATTGGCATAAAAACAGAGAAGTCGACCAATGGAATCGAATAGAAGACCCTGACTTTAACCCACAAACCTATGAACACCTGATTTTCAATAAAGGAGCTAAAAGTATACAATGGAAAAAAGAGAGCATCTTCAACAAATTGTGCTGGCAAAACTGGATGTCAATCTGTAGAAGAATGAAAATAGACCCATATCTATCACCATGCACAAAACTCAAGTCCAAATGGATTAAAGACCTCAATATCAGTCCGAACACACTGAACCTGATAGAAGAGAAAGTGGGAAGTACTCTACAACAGATGGGCACAGGAGATCGCTTCCTAGGTACAACCCCAGCAGCACAGACATTAAGGGCCTCATTGAATAAATGGGACCTCCTGAGACTGAGAAGCTTCTGTAAAGCAAAGGACACTGTCACTAAGACAAAAAGGCAACCCACTTACTGGGAGAAGATCTTCACCAACCCTGCAACTGTCAATTACCCCTTTAAATGACATTTGTTTTCTGACCTTCTTCATTATTCCCCAATGAATTTAGTGCCATTCTTGCTTTTCTGTTCACACACTTTCCTTTCGTAAATGCCCTTTTAGATCTAAGTGCTTTCGCTGAATTTGATCCACTATCCCTGGTGAGTTGATAACACAAAATGAAAACAATCTTAAGCCTATATGTAGAATTTACCAAAGAGATTCAAAGTTTGTATTCTCAAGTTCATTGCTATCACCAAAAAAAAAATATTATCTAGGTAATAAGATAAAAAAATTATCTTACAATTTAGCTTCTTTTTAGTGTTTTAATCTTCATTGGGATATCACAACTCTGTTTCTTTGTAACAGTCACAAATAAAAAATATTGGTGCCATCTATATGTCCAGACATGGTGCTGATAATAATAAATCTGTTTTCTGCCTCTGACCTGAAATCTGAGAACTTAAACATTGCATTTGTGGACTAGAATTTAAACTCTGGTTCTCAAGCATGACTAGCAGCAGTCCTTGACCGTTCTGTGCCCCTCTGAAATCCTGTGGCTCGTTCTCTGGTTGACAGCTTTCTTATCCCGTACAGTCACTTCAGTGAGTTAGACAGTTTGTGGGCATTTCACAGCTGTGTTCCTACCTCCCGTATTTAATAGTTGCATGCCTGACCTTGCCCTGTCCTTTGGCTTTATAACCAGTTTTTACCTGAAATATCTCCATCTGCCTTCAGTCCAGTTGACTGTGAGTTATTAAGTTCATTAACACGACACAATCTGAGAAGATTTTGGCAGGTAAACAAAAAGCAAGTGAAAGAATGCATGTGTTTTTCTTCATTTTTAAGGTTTGTATCTTGAATAATGGGTTACATGGGTGTTTCATTTCCGTCTGAGGCCCTGGGCTTACACCTTTGGCATCCTTGCAGGGTTAATAAGAAGCCCTGATGCTGCGGCTGAATGTGCCAAGTTGTAGTAGCAAATATTTTGTGCTGTCTTATAACCAGGTGAATTAAACTCTGATAAAACAACAAATCATTAACTAAGCATTTATTTCTGTATACTTTAAAAGATCATTAGATAACCTGATCTCTGACACTGACACACAGAAACTGTTTGATATTTGTACATTAGTAAAGAAAGTGAGTTTTTATATTAGTTGTAGAAACATAAGATAATCATAAATGCAAAGGAAATACCCTTTCAAACAAATGGGTTTTAATTTTTAACAACAATTTTATTTCCCCAAGATGGCTAATTGCATTTAGGAAAGTTACAAACCTTGCAACTTGGAAACACATAAATTTAAATTATAATTTTCACTGGTAATGTTGTAGGGTTATCTAACATAGCAGAAAGATAAACGTAGAAATCATAAATTCTGAGTTGCACTAAGATTGTATACAGTATGTGTTTTGGAAATACCTATGCAAAGACAGAAGGACTTCCAGCCTGGAACAGCAGCCAGTTCTTGACACATCCAACATGTTCTACCAAAGAAATATTGCTTCTTTGGCTGTCGTTGTGGTTGCTGTTTTCAAACATACGTAAGTGGTAACATAGGATCATTCTTTTGATTCCATTGTGGCATTAGAACAGTCCTTAGTACTTATGGTGCTTTTTTTTTCTGTGAAAAAGACAGCCAGAGATGGTTCTCATTAGAAATGAATAGCATCTTAAATTCTGTTACATGTTTAAAGAAAACTCTCAAGAAATATACTAAGCTGTGGAAAGAAGACTTCAACAAACAAGTGATTATAGATGAAGGTAGAAGCATGAACAGAACTTTACATTTTTAAGTACTGAATTTGTTAAAGTGCTCCCCCAAGAAAGAATCAGATACTCAGGATTATTGCTAAGAAAACCTTACATATTATGAGTCTCCAAAAAAGAAGTCATGAAGGATGAGTCTAGAGTCTCTGCACATTATTGTTGTATGGCTTGCTTTTTGATTGTTTGTCTGTTGTTGTTTTCTGAACTTTATCCGTGAAACAGATGTTTAATTCCTTACCTATGACTGTTCAACAGTTACTTAAGAAGGAGATTTCAAAGACAGTGTGTGCTTCTATCAGGTGAATTTCAGCTGGCAGGTCGGGTTGTAATAAATGCTATACTTAGGGTGACCTGGCTAGTGCAGCAAGAGCACCATGATTGTCAGCAAGTATCCCAAGTGACAGCTGCTCTCTTTCATAAGCAGCCCAGCCTCTGGAGGAGTGAATAAGCCATGAAACAAACAGGAAAACCCGGTTTCGCTCTATTTCTACGTGATTGGCACAGGAGAGTCCCATGCTCCAGAGAGAAACACATACGAAAGGAATATTTTATGCAAACATGTAAGTAGAAAATAAATGTATTATTCAGATGAACATGTACACATATTGGATGACACTTTGTCTCACAAGGTTTCTGTTCTGTTCTGCTTGTAAGCGATTTGTTGGGGATAAAGAAAACCTACAGATTACTTCTTCATCTGGGAATGAAGGAGTAAGAGACAACATGTTTCATTGCCTAAGCTATTCTATTCAGCTAATAATTTCTCAAATTTTCACTTTCTGTTTGACATATATAGTCATTATCCAGATAGAGTTGGCTCCATTCTAACAAAATTTCTTGACTTTAGGCTTTTACTTCTCCAACATATTTATTGAGTTAAGATTTATCTTTCTTGTTCCATTTTGTACTTATCCTCTTTTCTAGAAAGCTACGTGCATGTGAGCATGCTTATCTTTACCCTCTCCCTAATCAGCAAGAAGTTTCTCTTTCACAAAATGCATGTTGATGATCATTTCTAACTATCCAATCACTTTCTGAGTATTTGACTAAAACTTAAACTTATTTTTATGATAGAAACATCTATTTTCTAAATTCTTTGCAATGTTGCACGTATCCTAAGAACTGTGACTTTTGTTGTAAATAGCAAACCTCCAGTATTAATCATCATGGCAGATATGATAACTATTGAATGAATTAGAGAACATTGTTTAAGATTATAAAAAGTGTTCTATTAAATAAATATACTGTTACTATAATGGAAATTGTTAGCATGAGGAACTCTTTACCACTATTGATTTACGAAAAATTAAAGTGTGTAGCTCTGTAATAAAGCTGTATCACAGCTTTTTATTAGCCTGCTTTGTGGAACACAATTTAAGAAATCGAAAGTAAAGTATTAGGTCATGATACATATGCTACAAAAACTTGCTTTTCAGAGAAACTACCATCATAAAAGAGGAATAAGCCAAGCTTGACTGAGGATAACAATAAGAATATTCTCAAATATAAATATATAATGAATAAAATTACTAAATTTGATTGACAGCCATCAGTGATAAACACATTTTAAAATACCAGATTCCCTAAAGCAGCTCATATTTCAGAAGACACTTCATTTGAACCATAAAGTTAGGCTACAAAAGAAATTGGAATATTCAAGTCAATGAGGATTAGTTTTCTTCTGGCTGTTGTAAGAAGACATTTCAAAACAGCAATCTTTAAATTTTTTCAGACAGAACGGAAAGTATAGTTTACCTTCGCTTTGGTCTGCCTGCTGGTGCCTTATTCACCTGGTGCCAAGCAGAGGCTGAGTGGCAAGGATGTCCCTCTGGTCCGGAAGCCTGTCATTACAGGCTGACTCAGTCCTCCAAGCTAAGAGGAGGCTTGCATTAAATCTCTTTATAATCAAAGTCAGGCTCCCTTTACAACTATCCTAGTATAAATGACCATTGCCTTCTTAAAATATCCAGTTTGAATTCACCGACTTAAGGAGAAAGAAGGAAAACCGATTGGGATGTCAGTGGGAAACAGTAAAGAAGGCTGTATAGGTAAGATTTCCAGACTGAAGAATTCAGGGGGTTGAAGACTTCATGTACTGTGTGTTATTTTAACAAACAGACACTAATATGCTGACCTCCATAACAGAATGTGTCTTAGTGGAACATCAAGTATCATCCTGAGAAACTTTATGAACAAACAAGACCTAGTGTCTCAGGACGGTGAGCCACTCAGATAAAGACATGAGTTAAGCACGCCTTTATTTAATGTGTCATTCTCTGCACGTGTCATTAGACAAAATAGATACAAAGCTGAATACAAGAAAAGTTAGTATGACTCACACTCTGAAAACAGATGAACTCAGATAAGGAAATGCGAAAATTGAAATGACAACACACAAGGTCCATGGGAAAACAGTACTATTGTGCCTCAGTTGTTCTTTTCCCTACAAAAGAATCTCATGATTGAAAACAGAAGCCACGGAAGTGGATCCGAGGGATCATTTGGAATATTGCTTACAGATATCAGAATCAGCAAACTACCTTCCCATTCCCAAAGGTTGTGGAGTGGCAAGTGGGTTAGATATCTGACCTCAGAATACTTAAACACCTCTTCCTGTATAGGACTACACTGGTAGATTGGACCAAATACAAAAGCATAGTTTAAATGCAGAACAGTGGTCTCCATGGGAAGCACAGAAAGCAGGAGAGGTTGCTCAGCTCTTGGGGAATTGCACTCTTCCCCCATGATAATTATGGGAGTTTCTACCAACCTGCATGTTTTCCACTCACGAGCACCAGAAGGAATGCCGCGCCTCTACATGGCCCCAGCTCCCATCAGAGTCCTTCTACCGTGCAGCCCAAGAATCCTATTGAGCAAATAACTCACGCACAGCAGTGAAATTCCCTGTGATAGCTTTCTCAACCATTCAAGTCCTTCACAGGCAGAATGGCCAAGGACTACCAGACACACAATACTAACAGCGTGAAAGTAAAGAAATTAAGGAAGGGAACAGCTCATGCTAGAGAATAGGGATGGGGAAAGGAAATATGTAACAGTAGCAACACTTACTAAACAGAATGAGGTGTCAAGTCCATACTCAGGAGGCAGAAGGATCCTGAGTTCAAGGCCAGCCTGGACAGCATAAGAAGAACTTGTGTCAGAAAGCAGTCAAGCTTTTTGAAGAGATTTAAGGTGCTGTTAAGTTGGATACCAAAACAAAACTACCGTGAGAAAAAAGAAATGACATGTTTCCTCCCAAAGAGCTCTTGGAAACTGTTGAGTAACTAAAATGGTATTATAGAGAAAGCACTAAAAAAAAAAAAAAAAGTCAACAATACAAAGCAAAAGTTGCATAAAATCTTAGAATACCAGAGAAAAAGCCGCACAGAACGGATATAGAAGAGTCGGAAATCAAACCAATGGAAATGTCATAAGTGAACAGAGACAGTGAGAAGGCAGAGATCACCTGACAAAATAATAAAGAAAATTCTCCTGGGCCAAAGGCAGGAGTCTGTATTTGAAGAGAACTTCCAAAGACATGGTAAAGAATGTTTTTCATGTAAAAATAAATACACCACAAATTTGCTATGCATCCAAGGGTATAATTATAGCATTGTGTTTGTGAGCTGCAGTGCACATTCTTTCTGATTGGAAAGAATGAGTGGTGTGGAATAGCAACGGAAAGAAGCAAGTGGCTAATGGAAAGGCTTGTGCCTAAGTAAAAAGGGTCCAAATAAAAGGGTTGGGTTTTGTTTTTGTTTTTGTTTTTGCTTTGCTTTGGTTTTTTTAAAACAATGAATGGAAAGAACGGTATCCTCAATGACAGGCTGCTGCTACTCAGGTGACTCGCATTAAAGATAATTGTCCTACAGGTTGCTTACATGACCTCCCTGTTACAAGATGTTTCCTTTACTAAAGTCATTTGCTGTCCCTTATTAGCACTGGGCTAACAGAGGATCCTTTTGTTCCTTTTCCTTGGAATTGTGTCTTAGAAAGATATGAAAAACATATATGTATATTTGTCTTTGAGTTAAACACAGTGACTTCTCATCTTCAATAGGCGGCTGATTAAGTGTATACCGGGGGAGTCCAAATGTATGCAATCAAAAGGAAGGGACAACAAGGCCAGAAAATTCCTCATAATCTGCTTTCGTCTTCAGATTTTCAAGCTACCATACGAAGAATCTGCCATTCTTCAAATGGCTGGTGAGATAGCTCAGCGCTGAGGAGCGCTTACTGCTCTTGAAGAGGATAGGGTTCCCAGCACCCGGGTGACACCTCACAAATGTCTGTGACTTCAGTTCTCGAGAAGCTGAAGCCCTCTTCTGGCCTCTGCAGGCATTAAATTCACATGGTGCATGTATTTACCTGCATGCATGCCTGCATGCATACATACATACATACAAGCAGTACAAATGTGGCATTGTTTAATTTTATATTATAAAATAAAATCCAATAACATCCTTATTTAGAAAATGGTAAGTGGCTGTGGTTGCTAGCAGTCCTTCTACTAATTTATCATGTTGTCCCCTTTCTTCTCCATGTGTCGGTCCTTTCACCTGTGCTAATTATTTCAGAGACAATTTAGACACTAGAGTCTACCTCCGATGTTTTCCTTGGTCGCTAGGCAAAGTTGGGCGTGCCTCCATTATTCTTTATGTGTTTTATTTCCTTCGTCTTTAAGATGGCAGTAACACTTAATATTTGCCTTTCCTAGTTTATTGGAATAAGTCCCGTTTCTGAGCCCTGATATAATAACTGTTCAATAGTTTTCCTTCACTGGAAGACCAGAACGAACCATTGCTTTCTGCCTGATATAGTGATCGGTTGGATACTTATGAAGAACATGCTCATGCCTGAGGCTTTAATTCCTGTAGATAGAGGTTTTGTGTTACAGGAAACTGACGGGACAGGAGAATTCATACACACCCTTCAATTTTGCTTTTTATATTTCATTGCTTCTTTACCTTTTACTTTTTCCCAGAATACGTGGAATAACTAATTAATGAGCCAATTAATGTTAGCATGAGAATCTGAATGTGACCTTTTATAAATTTCCACATGTGTACGAGGATGTAGTTAACCTAATAGTGCTATATTTGGACCATATCAGGCAGGAAAATACCTCTCCTAGATTTAGAAAGTAAATAATATTTAGGTCACCACACTCTTAGTTGAATCTGTGAAATAAAGCTATTTGAATAACAACTAGATCGATTCTAGTCCCACAATGAGATTTTCAAAGGAATGACCATCCAGTGAAAACTGACAAACTGTTTTGGTATAGTGTATTTCAATAAACCAAGATTTATCAAATGAAAGAATTGCCCGTATAAATTCTATCATGTAGGAAGCCAGTACGGTTCATCTTTTGGTATTGATGAGTCAAATGAATATCCAAGATTCTCTGGATAAAGTTAATCCCCACTGCTTATATTTAAAGAGCTCTGTTCATCTCCACAGGTTAACATCCTGGGGTGGAAGGGGGGCTTGCTGCTGAAGCTGGTTCTGGTGCTGGTGGTGGTTTTGTTTTGTTGTTGTAGTTTTCATTATTTAAAAGTTCACAATCCCCGGAAGACAATGAGTTATTTCCTCTGGATTTGCTTCTCCTTATTTCAAGAATGCTTTCCCCAGATATTTTGGATTTTTGTTTTTTTATTTGATTTTCCTTTTTTTTTTTTTTTGAGACAAACTCTCACTATGTTATCTTGACTGGCTTTAAACTCACTATATAAGCCAAGCTGGCCTTGAAGTTACAGTCTACCTCCGCCTTCCAGGGGCTCAGGTTACAGGAGGAAACTACTGTGTCTGGCTCCCTGAGAGTGTTGACCTGTTTCTTCGCTGGCTGACTGTCTCAGTATAAAGGCTTTATGTGACTATCTTATATAAATTCAAGTGCTCTCTAATCCTTACTAAGGCTGAAGCCTGTTTCCCCCTTATTCTGCAAAGTACTGTCACAGCTCATATGTACGCCTATTTACTGCTTCTTTATCCTTAATCAGTTTCTAAGCTCCATGAGGACAGGTATACTCCTGTTAGCTAGCATGAAGTGAACAGCCAACAAACAATGTGTTTGGAATTTAAAACTAAAAATTGTTTATAAAAGGGTTGAAATCAAAGAAAAATAATATTTTCTTCTCTTTAGTATTTTAAGAAAAAATTGACATCGTAGTAGGGAATAAGAAAAAAATTCAGCAGAATCACAGCTAACGTCATGCCAAGAAGAACTAATAGATTCAATGCCGTTGCAGGAGCCTTGCTCTTCTGCCTCAAGAGATTGGGAACACGAGATCTGCAAGACTCTCCGTGCCAACCGTAATAACAGTGGCACACAAATTCATTCTTCATAGTCATTAATGTCTTCAGCTTACTCCTTGCAGAAATGACAAATCTGAAACCGTGGTCTGTGGCATAGTCCTTCTGGCTGTCCTCCGGCATGTGCAGATAGAAGGAGGACTCAGCTGTCTTTCGAACGCATCGCCCATGGCTGCTACACAGACTGTGACTGCACAGCTTGGCTGCGGATGTTACATTGAGAGCATAGGGGCCCAGCAACTCTTTGATAGTTTGCTGCACAGATAAACAAGACTCCTGTAGGGGGAAAAATGAGAGATGCTTAAAGAACAGATTGGAGTCCAGAAATAAACACACACATGCACAATTAACTTTACTTTGACAAAAATGTCAAGAACCTATAACACAGAAAAGATTGACTTGTTAAAAAAAAAAATGGGTTGGGATGAATTGTCCAAACAAACTTGAACCACTAGCTATACAACATAGGAAACTTCACAAAAAGTGGTTCAAACTTGAGCATTAAAAGCCAGAAACCAATAAAGCATTTTCAGAAAACTGGAGGTTTTTTTTCCTGTTTCCTGTCAGTCATGACAATTCTCTTGCATGAGACCAAAAGTATGGGTGACAGAATCAGAAATAAACAAGTGCAATTGTCAGACTAAACACTTCTGCACACACACCGTTAGCAGAATGAAAAGGCATCCCACAGAGTAATGCAAAATATGTGCAATCTCCTGCTTCCTATGGTATCTGACAACATAACCAAAGTCCAAATGATCCAAAGCAGCCCACATAAGAACTGAATAAAAAAATACACAAAGCACCAAAGTTTGGTGGAATAGGTCCATAATCTCAGCTACTTGGGAGGCTGAGGCAAGAGAATCACAAGTCTGTGGTCTGAGTGACCTACAGAACTGAGTTCAAGGCCATCCTAGGCAACTTTATAAGTTCCTATCTAAAAAGGTGAAGTAAAATGAGAGCAAGGAATACAGCTCACTGAATCAGCCCTTACCAAACATATGTAAGGCCATAGGTTCAATCCCTACATATGGATAAATAAAAAGACTCAGGCATTAGAGCACACATCTTTAATCCCAACACTCAATTGGAAGGCAGAGTCAGGTGGAGCTCTGAATTCAATGTGAGACTAGTTTATATAAAAGTTCTAGGCTAGTTATATAATGAGATTTTTGTTTCAAGAAAGAAAGTTTACTAACTCACCTTGCCATTTGTAAAAATAAATAGAAAAGACATGAATAAACATTTTTTCATTCCCAGAAAAGTACAAATCAAAGCTACAATGAACCATTGCCATATACCCATAAGGTTGGCTAATATTAAAACCTATCTAGAGATTGCAGGTGTTGATGACATTGTTTGGAACTCTGTCAGCCTATTGTTCAAATATAAAAAGATACAAGAGCTATGCAAAACAGTATGAAAGTTCTTCAAAAAATTAAAAATAGAGTTATCATATAATGCATGCATATACATGCACATACACAAATATGTACTCATACACACACTTATGGACATAGATACAAAGAGGCTTGAATCATGATCTGGAAGTGACATTCACACTTCTGTATTTAATGCCAGGCTATTCTTTGTAGTCAAGAATTGTAGCGAATCCAAGTGACCATCAAGAGATGATTGGGTGACAAATTGGGATACATAGAATAGAATATTGTTCAATTGTAAAAAATGAAGAAAATTCTGTCATTTATGACAATTCTAGTGAATCCGGAAGACATTGTGCTAAGTAAACTAGAAAATTGAACAGGAAAAAATACTGTATGAGTCCATTTATGCATGAATGCTCTAAATAGTCAAATCAATACATTGAAAGGTGCACTCTTGCTAGACAAACAAACACTAAAGACCTGCTGTACAGCCTCATATCTGTAATTAACAGTGGTGGATTATGCATTTCCTAATTTGTTATCAAATAAATGCCATGTTAAATAGTCTAACTACAAATTTTAAAAATATCAATCAACTATTATATATGTACAATTTTCCTTTCATTTCTATTTTGGATTATAAGCTACCATCATCATAAAAAATAATTGGAGAGAATCCATTCTTCATCAAAAAATTATTTTCAAATTTTCATAATAACTTGTGTCAAATATATACAGGAGCATCTTTTTACTAAAATCCCTGCATTGTGGGTTTAATTATAGCACAATTTTTAAATGAAGAAGTTAAGACAGAGAGCAGTTACTTAACATGCCACAAATTATCCCCTTGGAATATAATAATCGGTTTCTTACTTTAGGCTATCCAGTGAAAGACTGTGTTTGTCCACCCTGCTGTTAACAGCAGTCTGGTATAGAATTGAATGATCAGCATTGACCACTACAGCCTTTCAACTTTGTGGCAGCCAAGGAAACAAGCAGTCAGCAACCAACCGGTGTGAGAAGCATTTTTTTATTATTATAACTCACTCTCTAGAATGAAATACTAACAGAAAAATCACCACTGACCTTGGAATCAGAATATTCGTATCCTCCCCACAATATTATTCCTGATGCTCCCAATGCAGCACTTTCACCAATTGTATGAACTAGGTCTTCCTACAAAAGAGAAGGACCACGAGAAATTCATGTCAAGTCATGTTAGGCATTGCTTATTCATTAATACGTTTTTGTTTATAAAGAAAACAGTTATAGAAGAACTGGAAAGGGTGATTTGGGCATTTTAAGTTATCTGATAATAGTCCAGTGCAAGAAACACTCTAAAAAATAAAGCTATAAAAGCAAATAGGTTCCAGTCTCTGGTCTGGAGTTCTGTAAAATGTCTTTAAAGTAGACATATATACAAGTAATGAGAATACAGTGAAATGATGTCCATATTTGCTGCCCTCACACAGTATATATTGATTAAAAGAACCATGGCACACTTGTCTTTATTTTCATGTACAAGTACAGTCTTCACCCTTCATCAAGGGAACTTCTTTTCTCAACAGAGACATTTATAGTGACCACACCCAACCAAAATGCAGATACGAAGCTGGTCCCATTAAATACATCCACAAAACATTTCTGCACCTAAGGCTCAGAGAACATTGTGGAAGAGAGAGTGGAAAGATTTTAAGAACCAAAGTGCCAAGGAGTTTATTGTAAGATTGCATCTCCTAGCAATATCAGAATCTATAGCCATAAAGTCTCAAGAATATGTCTGTCCATATGTAGGTTGAATAAGGATGACAACAATAAGTATGCCAAACTGGACAGAGAAAAGCCCATGAGGCCTCACCCTACACAAAGAACTATAGGCAAGTGGGGGAAGCTGGGGATAGGAGAGGCGGCCATGCCAGGGAAGAGCACACCAATTAGTTGTCAAGTACCAAACATCAACCCTGAAAACTTACTACAGATAGCATTATACAGACTAATCGGGTTATATTTAGGAGAGAGAGAGAGAGAGAGAGAGAGAGAGAGAGAGAGAGAGAGAGAGAGAGAGAGAGCAGCAATAAAAAAGGAATTTGAAGGAGAGGTATATAGAGGTATATGTGTGGGTTTGGAGGGAGAAAAGGAAAAGAAAAATGTAATCAATTTATAATTTCAAAAATAAAAATTTAAAAACCCTTGGTGAGGGAAGTCGGGCTGTATGACAGACCTGAATACTACTATTTATCCACACTTGTCTAATGCCAATCTGCCTTCTGGGTATTTGTGCCTATGCTCACAGACAAATGCTACTCTCAGCCTTAACAGAGAAGCTTCTCCTCTCAGTTAAAGGCTTCATGAATGGAGATTCATGGCTGCATAAGGTGCTGAGAAATTACAGTTAAGTACTCAGCTCTCAATGTAACAGTTAGCCCACCCTCTCCAAGGTTTTGGATAGAAATGTGGACAAAGGCTGCAAAAGTCTCTTTAAGGCATCACACAGACATTTCAAACATGGTGTCAAAGCAGCTGCAGTTGCTTTCACTGGACCAACACAAGTCTGGACCTGTCAACAGTGGACCATGGATTGGAGGAGCTCATGGGATTCTACCCTCCTTGCCATTCTATTGGCTATTGGGAGATTCTAGTAGAGTCTGTCCTTCTCCAGTTGTATATCTAATGTGAGACCACCAGGTACCAATGGGTGCTTCCAAACATGCAATCACATAGACAACCCTTGTGAAAAGCAAATCACAAAGCAAAATAAAAAGACATGAATATGTGAGCATTGTAAGAAGGGGAAGATCACCGACGTGGGAGGAAATAGGAGAGGGTAGAGAATGAGAGGTGTCAAATGCTTTATATAATGTATAAAATTGTCAAAGAACAAATGTTATCAATAAAAGTCTTACCCGCAAGTACTTATTCCCGGAATGGTAGTAATTTGCAACTTTAGTAAGACACAATTTTGCAGCCATGTAAAGCAAGCATAGGATAGGAACATCAAGATATTTGGGATCAAAGATAGCTAGGGAAGATGAAAATTGTTTGGGGAAAATAATAAAGGCCCAACAAATGCAATGTCAGTACAAAAATAAAAGAGAGGGAAGCTATTAGAGAGTCATTTCTAATTCAGATATATAATTCTTCATTGCCTGTGCTGCATAATGGAAAGAAAAGAAATGAGTTCCTCAAGTGACTCCCAGGTTGGGTGACTGAGTGGATTGGATATCAAGGAGGGGGTTATGGTAGGATTCTAGACCAAAAGCAAAGAAATGAGAAGCAGAAGGAGAGGAAAGGTAGGAAATGCTCTACAGTTTTGCTCTCCCGGGATGTATTAGAGATTCTTCGGAAGATTGGAGCACTCGACCAGATAGGCAAATTCTACACTACAACCAAGCTTTCCTGCATTGTAGTGAAGCTCTGATCACACGAATTGAGTTTCTCTTATTTGAAATGCTTGGGACCAGAATCACTTCAAATTTCTGACTTTTTCAGATTTTAGACAATCTGAATATACAGAATAAAATATTGCAGTGTGAAATCCAAGTCTAAATACAAAATTCATTTTCATGTTTCATAGAAATCTCATAGAAAATGCACAAAGATAATTTTGTGCAACATTTTGAATGCATGTATCCATGCTTTGACACTGAGGTCAGGTGTAAAATGTTCCTCTTGTTGCAGCAGGTCAGTGTATAAACAGTTTTGTATTTTAGAGCATTTTAGGTTTGGGTATTTTTGCTTAAAGATGCTTCTGCTAATCCTTGTGATCTGTAACTTTTCTAAGTAATACAAGTAAGACGATCATTCTTCTGCTACATAAATAATAGTACCACATTCCTTTGCTGAGGCATATTTGAAAGAACTAACAAAAATCAACTTGATTTGAAAAGTTATGTTTCTTAGACAATAAGTGAAAATAGTCCATACTATTGGTCGATTTGTGGTGCATATAATCAATAGGAAAGCATTAAGCTTATCAATAATAGTTTCTAAGATATCACATACTTTTAATGAGTACAGTATGTGAGTGATTTATTGGCTTGTGAAATAGAGTTCAGAAAGAAGAGCCTGTAATTTACATTTAAAGTCTGCGAGTGGGTTCTGGAGAAATGCTTCAGCACTTTAGAATACATGCAGCCCTCGCTGAGGACCTGAGTTTGATTCCCAGCACCTCTACTCCAGGCAGTTCACAACTGCCTGTAACTCCAGCACCACACACCACAACACCCTCTTCTGGAATCCTTGAGACCATGTACTCATGTAGACATTTCACACACAAAAGAAAAAAAGATTAAAAATAAAAAATCAATCTTTTTTTTTTTTGGATTTTTTGAGACAGGATTTCTCCGTAGCTTTTGGTTCCTGTCCTGGAACTAGCTCTTCTAGACCAGGCTGGCCATTCATCTTTTTTAAAAGCAGAAGAGTAGATAAAAGTGGTAAAAGTACAAGTTGGACTCTCATAAATATACACGTGTTCTCAAGTCAGCATTTACTACTAAGATGAACCTTCTAGCTTCTTGGATTATTAGTTTTACTGTTGGTATTAATAATAGTATTCCTGTTTCTTTGTAAGCTTAAATAAATAATTTAGAAGTAATTATAGCCTAGTCTTTTATAAATTAGTTTCTTGAAATTTCCATACCATTTTATGCAATGTGTTTTGATTAGATTCGCTCCCCTCTCCCAATTACAACCGGATCCACTCATCTTCCCTCCCCACTCAACTTTGTGTCCTCCTGTTTTTTGCTCTTAAAGTCCAATTTGTGCTGCCCTCATACTCTTGGATGCATGACCATCAAGTGGATCATGGTTAACCTAGTAGGTGTTATACTCCTAAAGAAAACTGGCTTCCCTTCTGCCAGTAGCTATCAGTTGCCAACGGCTCCTCATTCAAGGGTTAGACTTTAGACTTTGTGCCCATCTCCTTCCTTTCTTCATGCTGGAATTTTGTTTGGCTTGAGCTTATTCAGGTCGTGTGCATGCTGCCACAATCACTCTGATTCATGCAACACCTCTGACTCTTACTGTCTTCCTGCCTACTCTTCTGCCATGATCCTTGAACCTGAGGATGAGTGGGTGTAATATAGACTGAGCATTCCATTTATTAATCTCTGTACTTTGGACAGTTGTGGGGTCTCTGTGTTAATCACTATCTACTGCAAAAAAGAAGCTTGCCTGATAAGGGTTGAGAGATATACTAACCAATGGGTGTAACAATGAGCTATCAGGAGTCAGTTTAATGCTGTGCCCATTTAGCAGAATACTAGCCATAGTTCTTTGCTAAGGCCTCTTACCCATCTAGCCAAAGGGTTTTGAGGCCAATACTAGAGCCAGGCATAGGTTTCATCTTGTGAAATGGGCCTAAGAATCAGAAAGCAGTTGGTTACCCATGACATTGGTGTTATTAGTGCGCAAATGGACTTGATGCCACACTGGTAATTACTGTAGCTTGAGGAATCTTTTTGCCAAAAGAATTTTGGGGAAAAAATTGTATGTTAAGAGATCTTCTAGTTGAGGAATAGTTCAGTGAAAAGACTTGGAAAAAAAAAGACAAGATCCTAAAGTATTCAGAGAAGTGGCTTTTAAAAAAAGGACTCATCGCCGGGCGGTAGTGGCGCACGCCTTTAATCCCAGCACTCGGGAGGCAGAGGCAGGCGGATCTCTGGGAGTTCGAGGCCAGCCTGGTCCACAAGAGCTAGTTCCAGAATAGGAACTAAAAAAAGCTACAGAGAAACCCTGTCTCGAAAAACTAAAAAAAAAGACCCATCATTATTAGGAGTGTGTGTGTGTGTGTGTGTGTGTGTTTAAGTGTGTGTGTGAAGATACACGTGTGCCACAGTGCAAATCTGGAGAGCAAAGGACAACTTGCACGAGTTGGTTCTTTCCTTCCACTGTGGGTTATCAAACTCATGACGTCAAGTCTGCAATGCAAGAAATTTTCCCTTCTCATCCTCCCAACATGGACCCAGAACCGGCTTTTGAAACAAAGACTTAGTCTATGCTGCACTAGAAATAACATCAGAACTAACAGCACAAAGTTATCCAGAGGAAAAGTAACTAACTCTACATGCTCAAGAACTTCCTAAGAATTAATATTGTCCTAAAATGTAGCTTTCCTTCTGGTACAGAGGGGAAAAAAAGCTAAAGCAGAGGCCAAACAAAAGTGGATCCATGTTTGAGTGAGAAGTCGATTATATACTGCTGAGACTCCATCAACACTTTTTCCATTTTGCCCTGAACTTACTGAATGAATCTACCATTTTGAATGATATTAATAATCTTCTGATGATAAAACTATATAGGCTAATGAATAATGTATAAAAAATATTTATTAACAGGTTTTACTCAGAAATAATTAGGAAGAGTTGTTACTGCATTCAAATGCACCTACTCTAACATAAGTGGTCTAAGGAAGCAAGCTCTAAAAGTCTTACCTCTGTGTTAGTCATTGAAATAATGGAGCTGTTGGCAGTCAGATAGGGGTAGTAAATTTCTCTTGTGTCCATCTGCCTAATGGTTGCATCCATGCAGTAATGTCCTAAATGACAGTCTAGCTGATGTTTGAGCACCTCTAGAATCTGCAAATTCCTTATTTCCCAAGCAAGTTCCACCACATATCTCCTTGCTTCATACTTGGTGTTAAAGATGACACTCACTCTGTCCTGGCTTCATTTCCCATTGCTGTAATGAAACACCCCAACAACCAACTCATGAAAGAAAGTGTTGATTTTTAGTTCACAGTTTGAGGTTACAGCCCATCATTAGCAGGAAGTCAAGGCAAGCAGGAACATCCAAGCAGCCATGCAAATACAAACAAAAAGCAGAGAAAGAATGGGTGCCTGCATGTTCCCCATTTCCCAGCTCACTTCCTCCTCTTTTGTACAGTACAGAGGTCGAATCCAGAAAATGCTTTTAGGCTGGGTCTTCCCACATCAACTAGCAGATCAAGACATTTCCCACAGAGATATATCTACAGGGCAACCCAACCTAAACAATCCATCACTAAGAATCTCTTCCTAGTTGATTCCAAATTGTGTCAATAACAATTAATTATCAAAATATCTATTTATATAAACTACTCAATCCATTAGCACTAACTAATCCCAAATCTCTGTTTTATCTATTTCCGATCTGGAAAAATCACTAGAACCCTTATGAGAAACTCTTCTGAATCCTAAATGAGTTTTTTTTTAATCTTCTAAAATTCTAGATGCATGTCTAACTAGCAGTTGGTTGAAATTTCCTTTAATATTATAATAACATTTTAATTAGAATTAAATAACCCCCCAAAGACTTCTTTCTAGACTTTACATATATTCTATTAGTCTTATATTGCTCTTATGTGACTATTTTTTTTCTTACCTCTGACAGAGCTTCAATACTATGCAAATAAAATGGTCTGGAAAACATAAAAACTGGCAAAGCGTAGTCCTTTCTAGACATTTCTGAGACTCTCAGGGCTTCTCTCACCCGGAAATGCACAAATTTCAGTGCATTTAAGCTCGATTTTAGTACTTTATTTAAATATATCGAAGAATAGAGTGCTGTGCTTTTCTCCCACAGCCACAAGAGTCGGTCATTGCGGAAAATTTCCTCATCTGGGCAACTACCTGTGTAGAATTCTGGATTTATCCGGTAATCATAATTGTAGCAATCTGGGTAGAGATAGAAGCCCCATAAACGCTTTGGTCTCATTTCTAAAGCCAACGTGAGAGTCACGTTCATAAGACTCCTCCCAGCATTTTCAAACTCCTGTGTGGCAACTGCTCTCACTTTCTCTTCTGGCCAGGCAGGGTGGTGGTGTCGGGTGAAAGCTAACGAGTGCTTTTGGTATATTCTCCTGCCGCCCCAGTTCCGATCCCACTGGGGTTTCCAGCCTTCCCAGTCAATCACAGCAAGTCCATCTGATCTCCACCAAGTGACAGAGTCTGCAATGTCACTGGCGCTTTTCTTTAGGTGCTCAGAGAGGTTCACATTCTGAGGTATTCCACCATGGAAGGATTTTCCATCTTCAGAGAAGTAAGGGTAATATCCGAGTTCATGTGGATAAAATATGGCAATGGTAGATCCACTCTGGGTTTCTAATGGATTGGCAATGATGTCAAATTCTTGAAGATTCATATTTACATCAAAATGATCCTTGCAAAACAAAGTAGGAGCAGCCCAGAAGATGTTGAAAGGCTGGTTCTTGATCACCGGAGGCATTGCTGGTTTGAGAACTGCCTGGGTGACCAGAACAAAGAGCATGAGTTCGCCAAGCAGTGCCACCCACAGACTACACATGGGTTGTTGTCTTCAGCATAATGGAACTGTACTAAAAGCAAGAACAAATATTTAGATGAAGGACTCAAATTCCTGATGAGTTTCATAGTGTCGATTAAATAAATTGTGTTATCGCCTTTAATAGTAGAATAGCATCTTAACTAGAAATAAATAACTCCCAAAGATTTATTTCTAGGCTTTACAAATATTCTATTAATTAAGACTTAAGAGGTTTATTAACACACTTTTTTGTGATGTCATCTGAACAAAAGAAGAAAAATGAGAGTTTTTTTTCCCTCCTTGAGATACTGAGAGAAATTTAATGAATTAAGTACTAGAAATTTAATTCAAATCTTCTTCTTCATAAACTCTGTGCTCACCTATGTACGCTTACTATTTTTTTCTGGATTTAATTTCCTATACATTTTGAGTACATAACCCGAACCATCATAGACCAGTAGCCTTTGGTGTGAGGTCAATTAGAAAAAAGTATCTTAAGGATCTATTACATTATCCTATTAAATTAATAGAAAAGGGACTCTAAGAACATGTGCACTTGGAAATTAGCAAACATTGGCACTTCAGCAAATATTATATAGAACAAAAAAATAAATAATTAACAAGTAGTAACCTCTATGGAATTTGAAGTGTACTGACCTTGAGGGTTTGTTTATTTCCAAAGCACATAAGAGTTCCCACCGGAATCGCATAATACGACCCAGAAGCTAGAGGTGACAGTTACCTATTGTTGATTGTAGAGTTGACTACCACCTTTTCTTAGGCACGTAAATAAACCTTTAAAACTATTTTTTCCTTAAGCCATCATTCTCCTGTGGAAGAATGAGGCCATATTCTCAGTAGCTAAACTGCAGGTAAAACTTGACTTTTAGTCACATAGAGTCAGTTAAGACAAAAAAACTGCCAAAGAATCTTGCCAGAACACAGGGACTAATAGATGATGTATTCCAGCCAATCAGATCTGACTTTGAAAGCAAGATGGCTGAAGCTGAATAGCAAAGTTAGTTTGGTATGTTGTGTGCAATTTTTTAAAATAAGGTGGTGTACCGATTAGTTTAGGCCGTCAACTTGACACAATCTAGAATCTTCTGGTAAGAGAGTCTCTAATTACAAATTAAGAAATGAAAGTTAACCAGTGAGCGTGTCTATGAAGTTTCTTTTGTAGAAGATTTTAATCTCCTTTTCTGTGTATATAAAGTAGTAGGGACGCTATCTTTGTCACTGACCTGGAGATAATTCACTATTTTAACATTCTTTTTGTACCCCCGCACACATTTTTATAACAAACTTCTAGTATAGTAATATATATATATAATATATGTGTGTATGTATATATATTATAAATATCATGAGTTTTTGATGTAATGAAATCTTTCCAATGATTTTCTTTCAAGCCATTTTTGTTATTCAAAGCATAAAACCCATTTTGTTTTTTACCATTTATAACACATGAATGCACTTGAATTTATTAGCATCTGATATGTTTTAAACAGTGTATTCTGTCAAAAAATGCTATAACGAGACCAATATAACCCTATATATTGCAAAAATGATACAGATTCTTACAAGTACAAAATTATAAGACAAGAAGAAAAATACTTATCACCTTAGGCATGGAAATGCCTCTCTGATGTGGGAGTGTCATATATCAATCTGTTGATTTCATTGGTTGAGTAATAAACAAACTGCTTGGGCTCATAGCTTAGAACATAGGTGGGTGGAGTAAACAGAGCAGAATGCTGGGAGGAAGAGGAAGTG
>NW_004949102.1:1454978-1459458 GCF_000317375.1 Microtus ochrogaster | reverse complement strand
CTAAAGGGCAAAGCGGTGATTAAATGAACACAGTGTCCGTGTAATTATTTCGGGTAGAGCTAGCCATGTGGGCGGCCGGGTGCCGGGACGCAGCCTGCTGCTCCTATTTCTACACCTCTCTATGTACAGTATCAACGACATAATCCATGAAAGAAATCATCAGTAAACAGCATTACTCAAGTAATTTTAAGCTGATTTTCAAGAGTGCAAGAAGACAGTGGTGAGCTGACAGCTCAGCACGTAAAGCACACGTTATGCTATATATATGAGTGCTTTCACTGCCTGCATGTTTGTGTACCATGTGCATTCCTGATGCCCTTGGAGGTCTGGAGAGGTTTCAGATCCCCTGGGGCCAGTGTTACAGGTCTACAGGTCACGCACGCACGCACGCACATCCCGAGTAAGTTACGTGTTTATCTTACAAGCATAAGAGCCTGAGTTCAATCCCTCCCAGGGGGAAAAAACACTCAGTTAAGAGGCATGTTCTTGTAATTCCAGCCTGAAAGAGGCAGAGACAAACAGATCTCTGAGCCTCTCTGGACAAACAGCCTTGCCTACCTGTTCTAGACCAATAAGATATCCTGACTCAAAAACTGTGCGCATGTGCATGCACAGATACAGTTCAGTCGGATGGAGATGAGCCATCAGCAACCCGGAAAGTCTGTGTTTATTCTGTACAGCACTGACGAGCAGCTCAGGTTGCAGGTATCCCTAGCAGGAAGTCACTGGTTTCAACTGGAGGTGAACTATTGGCAAGCTTCTGTACCCAGGCCAGGAGAAGGCTTTGCCATTCCTCTGAGCCTGACCAGGAAAGGCTTTGTCATCTTCACTGACATGGCCGTGCTCATGTCAATAATCCAAACGCACTAAGGACATCTGCTCCCTACACAGAGTAGTTATTTTTTCTCTCAATAGCAGTAAGTCTTGTGACTGTCTTCCAGGAAAATACCTTTTATATGTTGTAAAACTATAATAGATTGTAGAAGTAGGTTAAGTTTGAGATTGCATTCAGATTCACAACTTGAAAATAATAAATGTTTGTATCTATATAAATGAACACCTCTTTTAGTGTATTTCAGGCAAAGACAAGGTTTTCTCTTGAAGAGGATTTTGTTTCCACAGAACTTGGATCTCAGCTGAAGATATCAAGGAGTAACAGAATTTTTTATCTGAAACGCTCTTATGGTTTTGATTTTTAGAGAGTTGGGGGTGGAAAGTTCATAGAAAGGGAAAAAGAAATGAGAAATTAATAGAAAACAGAATTGACCCAATAAACTATAGTGCTTAAGGTTAACTCATATCTCCAGTTTTTGATAGAATAAAAAGTAAAATCAATTCAGATTTAATTAAGTTTGCATACTAAAAGAAAAGAAGTAACAGATTTTCAGAAAGGAATACTGGGATTTTGCATTTTTCTGGCTTAGTTTTTTTCAGTTTTGCTTCCTACTTCATAACCACAATATACATTTCATAGATACAATAACATTATAGTTCATGGTTCTACTTATCCCTTTTCCTTTGAAGATATAAAATTAGAAAGAGAAAATAAAACAATCACTTTTAGATATTATTTTTATACAAAAAAAGCAAAGTAATCTGAATTATATGAACTAACAGGCTAGTTCAACAGGGATTCATGTATAAAACTAATGAAGAAAAGTCAGATGTCTTGATAGCCACCAACATGACTGGAAATGAAACACAGCAAAATATAAAAAACTTGTTCAAGATTCCTATAGATGACATTCACTAATCTTTATTAAAATGGAGTTCTAGATTCTCCCATGTCTTCTGTTCTTTTACCACACTGTCTTGTCATTATTTTTTTTTACAATTTTTGGGGGGGTTTTGTTTTGTTTTGTTTTTTTGAGACAAGGTTCTGTATCTTTGAAGACTGTCCTGGAACTAATTCTTGTAGACCATACTGGCCTGGAGCTCACAGAGATCCACCTGCCTTTCCCCCCTGAGTCCTGGGATTGAAGGTTCCAGCACCCACTGCCCTGCCAGGCTACAATGTTTCTATTTTTTAGAAGGGGGGGGGGGAGGAAGACTGGAGATTAAGGAGGGGATTTTATGAGATCCTGCTGAGCCCACTCCATCCCCACTGATAGAAGTGAGAGTAGATCTCATGAATAACCTGTGAAATCATTGTGCAATAGAAAGAAAACATTCAAAGCCCCTCAAATGTAGCCCAAATTTATAGACAGAGCCCCTTGGAGTCGATACAATTCAAGAAGCATTCGCTGGCAGAGTTTGCCTCATTCATGTTACAGTGTTTAGCACCAAAACTATACAGGCAGCATTATCTCATTATCTCATGGTCTGTTGTGTGGGGGTGTATGTATATATACACTGGATGTTTATGTCTGTGTCTAGAACAGCAGCAGTGAGACAGAGAAATATGTACCCTATCTAAGATACCTGCAAGGACTGAATACATTCTTTTCTTTAAAAAAGAAAAACTATCCGATACATTACAAAATTAAGTAAATAAAGAAATACAAAATCAAAGTTAATATTAATGGCATTCTCCTCGTTATTCAAATATATCTTATATGTATGCCTATAGGTATTTCTCTATACTTCTCTCTAACCTATGAACATATGGGTGGGTCAGAGTTGAGACTCTGTTGAGGTCCAGATGGTCTATAATTCCTTTCTAAAGCACAAGCCTTGACCCAGATGTGTCCTGTGGAAAACTGTAGGCACAAGATAAAAACTCAGAGGAGTGTCCCCCTTGGATAAACAAGGCCACATAGGCAGTAACTGAGGAAGGAAGAACTCAGAGAAGCAGATAAAAGATGACCGTTTGCAGGGATATGTGAGAGGAAGAACTCAGAAAAGGGTTCAGAGGGTACTATTTTCTCAAATTCTGCGTAGAGTGCTATCTCTAGGAGTTAGCTAAACAATATAGAAGCAACTGTGAGAAAAAATAGAAACTGTTTATTCTCAAAATCAACCCAGAGTCTTGAGTCTCAGTCCACCATGCCCAGGGCCTGTGATACTCACAGCTGTGCTGGTGGCAGCGTATGTTAAATGAGGCGTAGTCCCCGGCAGCGTGGACATCTGGAACTGAGAAACACCACATTTCACAGCTACCTGGAGAGCATTAGGGGGTAAGTATTTAGTATCTAAAGTAGGTTACAGGTCACACTAAAAGAAGCCAGGACAAAACTCTTGATCGAACTCTGACAGTAGGTCATAAAGTAAGAACAGAAGGAAGCATTTAAAAATAAGATTGAAACGTCAGGATCAGATGAAAAACTTCCCTCTCTCTTTCTTAAGATCCTCAATGTAAAACTAGGCAACTAGGGCAAAAAAGTTTGACTCCCACATTTGAGGCCTCTAAGCACTGGTGTTTGAAATCCTGCCACCAACATTTTTCCCGAACGATAGATGAGCCAAGAAATATACATGTATAGCCATACTCATCATACACATCTTTACAAAGACAATATTACCCTAGATGTACCACTTGCTACTGTTTATATCCACCCTGTGTTGGTAGTAGCATATGTTTTTGCATGGTTGGAGAAGAATCTAACTGAGGAGAACTATAAAAATAATCTACGTGTCATCTGGAGTAAAATCAGTTCCACGAGAGGTCATGTAAGTTTAAAACGTTACACCACCATGTATGGTTTCAGGGATCTGGATTCAGCCTGAAAGTAGTGCCTAGGACCTGAAATAGAACAGAACTCCCAACAGACTAAAGATTGCAGAGCTACCTCAGATGGAGAGACTGCTAAGGAAAGTTATAGACGATACAAAAGAAGAGAGGCCAAGAGTGTGCCGATGGAAACAGATGTTAATTGGAGGGGCTTTATGTAAAGAGAGGGATGTACAATAGGAGGCCAGGTATTGTTCTGAAATAGAATTGAAAGGCCTCTGAGTTTAGCTGATAGCTGACACCCAGGAAGGAAACATCTACAGAGAAGAGGTGAGGCCAGAAGCTCAGAGAGTAAGGTTCAGGTGAAGAACAAGAAAAAAAGAAACTAAATGCTTTGAAAATAATTGTAAGGAGAGTGCCATGTGCCTAAGATAAAGTACATATATTTGAGGAAGCTGTTTTAGTCTAAATATTAAAAAATTCCACGGGCTCATATGATTGATTGTTGATCTTCTAATGATGGCATGTTTTGGGAAGTTCTGGAAACTTCAGGAGGTAAGGCCTAGCTGCAGAAAGTAGATCACAGGGGGATGAGTTACTTAGGCTGTTGGGTTTGGGACTTTTTCTTTTCTCCATATCTGCTTCCTCTCTGTTATGATGTGAGCCCCATTCCTCTGCGGAGCAGTCCTAACAGATGTTCTACTCAAATACATGGAGCCATGAAAACTCTGCAAGCCTCCTTTTGTCAAGTTTCCTTGCAGTGTTAGAAAATCTAACACAGCCGGGCGATGGTGGCGCACGCCTTTAATCCCAGCACTCGGGAGGCAGAGGCAGGCGGATCTCTGTGAGTTCAAGACCAGCCTGGTCTAC
>NW_004949102.1:1445588-1454878 GCF_000317375.1 Microtus ochrogaster | reverse complement strand
AAAAAAAAAAAAAAAAAAAAAAAGAAAATCTAACACAGAAGAGAATCAAAAGAACGTTTTGTGAATTGGTCCAGTGACGACTTCAGTTTCCCTGACATTGAGACTTTATGGATTCTCCATTTTTCCCTACTGGATTCTCCATTTCTCCTCTCCTTAGCTAGAGTAGAGAGGAGATTCCTTTCTCAAAAGGAATGTTTGTAGGCTCCAAAGCCACAGAGAAACCCTGTCTCGAAAAACCAAAAAAAAAAAAAAAAAAAGGAATGTTTGTGTGAGACTACTTTTCAACTTCGGTTAGTCAACTGAATTCACCCCTGAAGGGCTGAAAAAATACTCCAGTGCTAGATTTAAATCTGTAGTAACTAATGAGTTCTATGGAGTTTGGTGTCTTTCATTCCAGAAATACCAGGCAGATCAGTCACATCCAATTTAAGATAGACAGTAACCCTGACTGATAAAAAAGGTGCTTGCTTCATTATCTAGAAAGATTTGTCCTATTAGGTACGTTGCTGTGCTTTCAACAATTATTTATTAAGATCTCTTATTTTTAAGCAATTGTGAGTATGTATGTCTTAATATTGTCGATTTTTTAAATATCATCAGCTTCATCTTTGAAAATGAAGGTTGAATGGAATCATAGATTGTTATGGGACAATGGCCTTGTACCCTGTCACTGATATTGTTTTAATAAAATGCTGATTGGCCAGTAGCCAGGCAGGAAGTATAGGTGGGTTGACCAGGCAGGAAGTAGAGGCAGTGCAGCAAGAACAGGAGAATTCTGGGAAGAGGAAAGAGTCAGGTTGCAGTTGTCACCCAGACACAGAGGAAGCAAGATGAGAATGTTTCGGTGATAAAGGGTACCAAGCCACATGGCTAACACAGACAAGAATTCCAATTAAGTCAATGTACAATGTAAGAGTTAATAAGAAGCCTGAGATATTAGACCAACCATTTTATGATTAATGTATACCTCTGTGTGTTTCTTTTGGGACTAAATGGCTGTGGGACTGGGCAAGACAGAAACCTCTGTCAACAGAAGAAAAACACAGTGTTGATTATAGTTTGAAGGTGAGACGCCCCCTATATGTGTATAACAGTTGATGGCCAGCTAGTGGTGTTACTTGGGAGGTTTTGGACCCTTCAGTAGTTTGAGCCTGGCTGGAAGAAGCAGCCTTGATTTAGCTCCAACTCTTCTCCCAGCTGGATCACTCTATCCAGATAGAGCACTCTATCCTGGTGGAACACTCTATCCTGGTGTGACTCAAGTAACAAGCATCTGCCTTGTGCTGCTACTGTCATCAACAGACACAGCTCCACCCAAAATGCCTTTGTCACCATGATGAGTTTGTGCCCTCTCAGACTATAAGCCAAGATAAATCTTTCCTCCTGTGAGTAATCTCTGCCAGGTATAAGAAATGCAGCTATGGCAACATCTTCCAGCTCCACTGTTTTTATAGGGAGGCCTTTAAAAGAAGAAGAAAATTAGAAATCTGTATATTTTTTCTTGTATTTTTATTTTACATTAATAAATTTAGTTCAAATTTTTTAAAAATGTAGAAACTTTATTTCATCTAATAAAATTATAATTAATGCATGGAAAAGTTCAAGCATTCAATTTAAATAAGCTTTATTTGAGCCGGGCGATGGTGGCGCACGCCTTTAATCCCAGCACTCGGGAGGCAGAGGCAGGCGGATCTTTGTGAGTTCGAGACCAACCTGGTCTACAGAGCTAGTTCCAGGACAGGCTCCAAAGCCACAGAGAAACCCTGTCTCGAAAAACCAAAAAATAAAATAAAAAAAATTAAATAAGCTTTATTTGAGCAGAAGCATCTCCAGGATTCTTTGATATATAAGAGTAAAGATAAAATGCTCCTCTGAAAAGAGCATTCTAGAAAATATTGTTAAAACATTCATAGTAGTAGAGGAGGAAATAGTGATAAAATAATACATTTAAAATTAGCTTTCTGAAAGCCAGGGTGGACACATAAAGTTAGTGTTAGAAAACAAAGCTATTTTGTTATACAGCATCACCTTTTACAAGTGTCTGAAGAAGTCTTGTCAGAAACGTGAGAATTACATCAGTCACTTGGGCAATGGTTATGTTTAAGGATTTCGTGCTCAGTTTCTTCTGCCAAACTCATTGATCAGCCAGGCCTTTTTACCTCCCATGGAAAGCCAAAAACAAACAAAGAACACACAAAAGTTATTCTGTAATAATATTCTAGATATTTCTTCTTCCCTAAGATACAAAACAAACGTGGGGTAAGGATGTTCCCCTCATAGCTGTGTATAGGATGAGCAGATAGTCTTATTTGGTAGCCATGGTTTCCACCTAACAACTTACTGTGATAATTAGCATATAATTCTTAGAACTCAAAACTATCTTAGTTTAGACAAGAAAAAAAAACATTGTATGGGCACACCCCTACATATCAATTGTCTTACATAGAACCAAGAGATGTACAGTCATGGAAGTGGAAAGGTTTTGATATGCTTCTTGAACTTAATAATCTGTTTCCTTCTATTTAGCCTACAAAATGGCTGTTTAAGATGAAAGAAAAGTGATCACAAGTTCACAGAATCAAAAGTGAAATAAAAGTGTTGACTTATCAAATATGTAGGACACATTGATTTGTCAACTTTCCTCTGCGTGTGTGCAAGTTCTTCTAGAACACTGGGAAATGAATTGTAAGTTCTTATAATTTCAAACTTCAGTGGAGAATCTTTACTATCTTCATTAAGCCAATATATACTTTTTCATTCTTTTTCTTTATTAAAAAAAAAGGAATTTCAGGGAATCTCTGGTTAAATATAATGAATACATTGAAATGTTTTAGTTCTTCTTAAAGGACCATAGATAGAAAACACTCAAAATTCATTTTCGATATTAATGATTTTTTTAAAAAATATTTTTACTGAAGCATAATTGTTGTCCCTTGTGCCCTTCAGCCCCTCCTGTTCCTGCTCTCACTCCCCCTCAGACTGATGGCGTCTTTTTCATTGATTATTGTCTTTACCTATAAAAAGGCACTTGGGAGGCAGAGGCAGGCGGATCTCTGTGAGTTCGAGACCAGCCTGGTCTTACAGAGCTAGTGCCAGGACAGGCTCCAAAGCCACAGAGAAACCCTGTCTCGAAAAACCAAAAAAAAAAAAGACACACAAATATATAATGACAAGACCGTGACAACGCATGCATGAATGATTTTGTTTTGTCTCACTTTTTGTTTTGTTTTTGTTTGCGTTTTTCTTGTTGCTGCTGTTGTTTTGAGACAGGGTCTCTATTTGTAACACTGGCTATCCTAAAACTCACTGTGTAAACCAACCAGGCTGGCCTTGAACTCAAAGAGATCCACTTGCCTCTACCTCCCAAGTGCTGGGATTAAAGGCATGAGCCAACATGCATAGCAGTATTAATGATTTTTAATGCCACCATCACTAGCACATAACTCCATTTAACTTTAGAAAATAGTGATTTTAAAGTGTTTTAATAAATGTAATTAAATTTCTTCAGGTACTTTGTTAAGAAATCAGAAATGAATGGGAAATATGAAAGATGTCTAAATTAATCCCATTTTTATTGGCCCAAGAGTAATAAGGAATTACTTGCAGGTAAAGGAAGAGTCATTATACCTAGTCTTCAAGGGAGTCACAAGTAGTAGATGAAAGTCACAAAAGGTGATGGTGGCGCACACCTTTAATCCCAGCACTCGGGAGGCAGAGGCAGGCGGATCTCTGTGAGTTCGAGACCAGCCTGGTCTACAGAGCTAGTTCCAGGACAGGCTCCAAAGCCACAGAGAAACCCTGTCTTGAAAAACCAAAATAGATAGATAGATAGATAGATAGATAGATAGATAGATAGATAGATAGATAGATAAAGCTACACAGAGAAACCCTGTCTCAAAAAAAAAAAGAAAGTCACAAAAGGTACTACTATGTAGTACATTTTATAATAAAATAGCATTGAGATTTCAAGGAAGTATTTTACTAGCAGGACTTTTTGAGCAGGCAGAGATTAAAAACTGGCATTATTCTTTGAAATTATAGTAAATGGCTTCCGTCTTTGGATTGTTGACTACTAGGAAAAAGGAAACATCTATTTTTGCTTGGTAATGAATTTATATACCAAAAGAATTTATTTAGAAAAGAATTCGTATTAGTAGTGAAGTCGAAGGGAAAGCAAGGTGTTCTTTGCAGAAAATTATGTCCAGGAACAAAAGGTATCGTGCTAAGATAAATAAATAAAAACTATTAGCTAAATTGTTTAAGGTTATAAATGTTATAGTTTTCAAAGTACTGTATTTTTTTAAAGATTTACTTATTTATTATGTATACAGTGTTCTGTCTGCATGTGTGCCTGCACACCAGAAGAGGGCACCAGATCTCATTATATATGGCTGTGAGTCCTCCATGTCATTGCTGGGAATTGAACTCAGGACTTCTGAAAGAGCAGTCAATGTCCTTAACTTCTGAGTCATCTCTCCACAAGTATTGTATTGTTAAAAGATCTATAAAGAAAGTCCTGCTAAGAAAAGAATAGAGTTGAAACTACTGTGTATAAGGGAATCTATGAAAGTAATTTTTCCTATTTTTCAATTATTTTCAAGAAAATTAAAGGTAAAAGCATCTTTCAGGGAAATATAATTGCTTTATAGAAAACTGTAAAAAAATAGAAAGCAGAATTTTTTTAAACCAGATTAGTTGCTGTGAAAAATGTTATAACGGAGATTAAGCGGGTTGGTCAAGAACGCTTTCCTTTCGTGATAACTGAATTAAGATCTGAAGGTTGAAAAGGAAACAGCACTGCAGTGATTAAACTCCTAGGAATGAAATTCCAGGTGTGCCGAATCAGAGCAAGTGCCCTCGTGTGTCTGAGAAGTGCCAAGAAGACCTGGGTGGTTTCAGATAGGGTGGTACAGAAAGCACTGCGGGGGTGGCAGTTAGGGAAGCTGTTCTTCGGTAATAAAACCAACGCACTTAGAATCTGTTTTATGCCTGTTTTAGGCACTGAGCCCGGAATCCAGAGCCTGTGCCTATGGGTAAATCCTCTACCACTAGCCTATATTCCCAGCCCTAGAATTTTATTCTAAGAGCATAAAAAGTTACCAATGAGTTTAAAGCAGATGATTGATAAGATTTCTTTCATGTATTAAAAAGTTCACATGTATTGGGGAATATTATTTGAAGGTGTGGTTCTTTTGTTTGTGCTGCCTTTGCTTAATTCTCTGAAGCTGTGATTCTTTGTCTGTCTAAAACACCTTATGGTCCTAATAAAGAGCCAAAATAGCCAATAGCAAGGCAGGAGCAAGGATAGGCTGGCCAGCAGGCAGAAAGTATAAATAGAAAAAGAAACAAGGACGAGGAGCAACAAGAGAATAAGGAGAGGAGGAGACTCAGGGCCAGCCAGCCACAGAGTAAAAGGGAAAGTAAGATAAACAGAAGTAAGAAAGATAAAAGCCCAGAGGCAAAAGGTAGTCAGGATAATTTAAGAAAAGCTGGCTAGGCCGGGCGATGGTGGCGCACGCCTTTAATCCCAGCACTTGGGAGGCAGAGGCAGGCGGATCCTTGTGAGTTCAAGACCAGCCTGGTCTACAGAGCTAGTTCCAGGACAGGCTCCAAAGCCACAGGGAAACCCTGTCTCGAAAAACCAAAAAAAAAAAAAAAGAAAAAAAAAGAAAGAAAAGAAAAGCTGGCTAGAAACAACCCAAGCTAGGGATGGGCATTCACAACTAAGAATAAGCCTCTGTAAAAAAAAAATAATAATAATAATAATAAGCCTCTGTGCGTGACTTATCTGGGAGCTGGGTGGTGAGCACCCCCAAAAGCCAAAAGAGAGAAACATTGTACTACACACATTGGCTTCTTGGTTATAAAAAAAAAAAAAAAATAGAATGCCTCAGAGACAGGAGAGTAAATGAGGAAGCCAAGATTGTTTTTAATGACTTTGAATGGTGAAGATAGAAAGATAAAGACTGAACACCTAGTTGATAAGAGAGCAAGCAGGATTTCCTGGTGCATCCGACCCAGAGTTAAAAGAAAGGAGGGATTCAAAGACAGTGAGAAATGGCTAAATTGTGAGGTCATGTATTAAAATGGAAGAGAGTGAGGAAAAAGTTAAAATTGGGGTAAGCAGGTGTTCTTTATTTACATTAAATTTCTCATACTTTCCAAATACCTAAGATACAGCGTCAGGTATTCTGGAAATTGTAAGTTAATTTTTTTTAAGATGTATTCATTTATTATGTACACAACATTCTGCCTCGATGTATGCCCGCACATCAGAGGAGGGCGCCAGATCTCAGTACAGATGGTTGTGAGCCACCATGTAGTTGCTGGGAATTGAACTCAGGACCTCTGGAAGAGCAGTCAGTGCTCTTAACCTCTGAGCCATCTCTCCAGCCCGTAAGTTAATTTTTAACTCAACATTTACTAAGCACTTCAGACATGTCACAGGATCATAAACGTTAGAATTCATGCCTACGCTTAGATATACAGGCAATGTAATGGCTTTGTTTTATATAAAACCACTCTAGTTTTCAGCTTGAGTCTCCTATATATGAATAGGAAACAATGAAAATTAAAGCCAGAACTGGTGGCCCAAGCCAGTAACTGGAGCACTCAGAAGGCAGTGGCAGAAAAATCCCAAGTTGCAGGTCATGTTGAACTCTATGAGAGGCTGTCATAAAAATAAATAAATAAATAAATAGATAAATAAATAAATAAATAGATAGTTAACTAAATTCCAATTCCATTTAAATCCATTCTAATGTAGCATTTGACAAATACAATGTTCCTTTCTATATAATTAAAATGTTCAGTATCTCATAATCTCCTCTGTTCTTTTATGGCCCTTCTTAAATAAAATGTGTCGGTTTCTTCATTGTCGTTGCTGCTATTCTGGGCTTTGACTTTAGATTTTATTGGCATGTGAGACAGGATCTCATTGAACTCCTGATCTTGACTGCACCTTCTAAGTGCTGGCTAAATAAACCTTTTATCTTTACGCCATTAGATGTGTCAAGCTCTTTTGTCATACTGGAAATTGAACTCAGGACCTCACCTATGCTCCACACACCACCAAAAAGCTACACCCTCAGCCCAGTAGAAGATGTCCTGTAACATAGAGTAAGTAAAAGGACCTTGTAGAACCAACCCTCCAGTAGCAGGAAAGGATCAAGGGTCTTGAAAGTAATGTTCTGAACCTCTTCATGGTTCTTATATAATATTCTTTGCTAATCTCATGTTATTAATTTTAACTTTACACTAAATTTTAAATCTAGCATAACCTAGATTATATTTTCTAGCCTCGGCCATTGTCTATCTTGATCTTTTGTACTCTGGGTCCAATGCTCTCACCTGCTAGATCATCTAACACTCAGGGTTCGGCTGTGTCTCCCATGTGGTACATAGCGCCTCCAAAATATCACTAGAATTCTTATTCTTCTGTGGTAACTTCCTCCAGCAAGCTCTCCTGGTGCCCAACAATTTGTAGGTCAATCTGAATCACGTCGGAGCAGAACCAGCCCTGGAAAGCTATATTGCCAGGCCTTCTTTCCCCTGCTCTGGTTTGACTAGTAAGTGACTCTGTCCCCACTGGTAGATCAAACCAGTAGGTTTGATTCCTCCCTTCATCTCAAACATTGAGTGAGAGAGTATGAGAATCCCTCTCCACTCTCCTTGCTCTCGATGAAAAAATGTCCATTGCCAGGACAGACCAGAAACTCTAAGAGGGAAAACTTCACAGAAACACATCTGCTTCCCATTCTTCTCCTCTTCCTGTAATTCCTGTGAAGTCAAAACCAGTTCAGAAGTGTGCATGAGTGTCTCATAACCTCCATCTGGAAAAGGTACCTTTATCTGCACAAGTATATCATTGACCAGAACTTGCCCTTTCATACCCGTGTAATTACAAGGGAACTAGCAAGGTAAAGGAGCCAATGGAATGTTTGATTTGTATCTGACACAGAACCAGGAACATGATTCATACATCCAGACACCTGCTGCCTCCTAATTTCAGCTTTCTTTTGCAAGGTTGCTTTCAAGTTCGAAATAAATATTATTATCCTTAGATAAAAGCAGTTCTAACGTTTGCGGGTTGCAAAGGAATATGGCAATATCATTATAAATCTTTATGGGTTCGAGATAATCGTGAGCATATCTTTAATACAGAATTTTTGTAGCATGAGAAAAACCTAGTCTTCTTTCACGTCTTAGGAATAAAGTACAAAATAATTAGAAAGGTGAAGTTTTAAAAAAAAAAAAAAAAACGATGAGCGATGAAAGCTAAGCTTCTCTGTGTGTTGCTACTGGCTGGCCAACTTCCATTCACAGGTGTCCAATTATAAAATCCCTATTGCACCACAGAGTCTTGGATAACAGACTCCTGCAACTTTAAATAGTATTGACAGAAGGTAATTAAAACTCACTGCAAAATGTCCTTTCAAATGTGCCACTGACTTTGGGAAGTGTTAGGAGGTAGCACCATCTGGTGGTATCATTTTAGACATTTGTTAAGATTGGTATTATCGTCGATGAAATCTTTTTCCAAACGAAAACTTTCAGAGTGCTTTGGGTTTGAGACTTGAGAGACAAGATCCTCTTTTCAAGAGATAGGATAAATAGAAGGAAGGTTCGGGACTCTTTTGACATGTGGCTTCTGAAGGATAACTACCCAAATGAAACCCAGGTAAATTAAAACAGGTTCCAGCAGTGGCATCATGTTTCTTAATAGCCGCAGGTAATTCTCATCAAACAGCCAAGTGCCCGGATTTTTCAAGAAACTTCTTGTTTAGACCAAAGTCCTTTGGGCTTCCTGAATCCCTGACTGACTGAAGAACTGCTGGGAAATGGCCAGCAGGGGGCCTTCACACCCGAGGGATATTTTGTTGCTGGTTTTGTTTTCAGTTTTCTCTTTGTTTTGATTTGATTTGTCAGCAAGAGAATGAATGACTGCAGGTTTTGACAAAGACAATCAGAACCGTCTCGGGACCCCATTCCTTCAGCACACATTTTTTTTTTCTTGAAACTTTAACCTTGCTTTGAGAAATTATTCTTGGAATTTTATTTGATCATTGTTGAAAAATTAACATAGAGCAGCGATGCTAATTTAACTATCAGTCACCCGCTCCTCAGCTGCCCTCCCTCCTTCTCTAAGCAACCATTCCTCAGCTTTCTGTCTTTATAGATTTTCATACAATAAAAACTTTGTATGAAAGGAGACAGAGACAGAGACCCACATTGGAGCACCGGACAGAAATCTCAAGGTCCAAATCAGGAGCAGAAGGAGAGGGAGCAGG
>NW_004949102.1:1434956-1445323 GCF_000317375.1 Microtus ochrogaster | reverse complement strand
TTACTAAACCTGGATGGAGGTGGGCGGTCCTTGGACTTCCCACAGGTCAGGGAACCCTGATTACTCTTCAAGCTGATGAGGGAGAGGGACTTGATGGGGGAGGGGGAGGGAAATGGGAGCCGGTGGCAGGGAGGAGGCAGAAATCCTTAATAAATACATAAATTTAAAAAAAATGGAAATCTATTTGTATGAGTGGAATCATGCGTAATGGGGTCATCTGTGACTGGTAGTTATAATTTAACTAATATTTTCATGCTCATCCATGTTAGTGGATGAATGCAAGCTCATTCCTTTCTGAGACTAATTACTATTTACTTGATGGGGGCTTGTCATGTATCCCAGGCTGCTCTCAGATTTGTGATCTGCTTCAGACTACCGTATGCTGGGGTTAATAAAGTTTAACCTCATCACGCCCAGCTCTAAGGACTGAGTTTTTACTAGTCATGCCAATGTGAACTTGAAGTCTTGATATTTAAGGCTTTATTATATCTTTGAACTATGCCATGGCAAATAGAACCTAAGGCAAAATGAATTGTGTATAATTAAATTCCCAAAGTAGTTTCCAGAAGAAACACATAGGTACTTTAGCCAAATGCACAATGACAATAAAAGACAGACTCGATAATTAAAACTTTTATTCTGTTCCTAATAATGGTGATAAAAGGCACATAAACTGGGCGGTTGCTGTATGCTATGTAGTTTAACTGGGCAGTAGCATGATCTATGCAAAAAATTTTCAGCTTTTTTTCCTATTATGCTCTTATCAATTATAGACTAATGCTCAGGCCCCATGGTCTGTAGTCTAGACTGCCCATATCCCCAAAGGAAGGGTTAGAAGGACTCATTTCAAGGCCATCGCCCAATTAAAAATTTAAACTGGGTTATACACAAAGAGAGAATAAAAATAGAAGTTTGGGGTAAGTGTCAATTGCATGACTGGGAACACAAGGAGAATGTGAATTTGTTGTGTATCAGTTTCTTCAGAATTTAAACATTAAGACTCAACAAGTAAACAAATCTCCGGGATTCAGGAAGGAAGGAAGCAATTTATAAGTCTCAGGAAGTTCCTAAAGTTTGCCTGGTTTATAGAATCTCTCCTTGAGGTTTCATGAGCAATACAGACCGCTGAAGAGTAAGAGACTCCAATCTGTTCAACTGTCTGAAAGTCGTGTAAGGAACCTAGGAGCGCAACATTCATGAATGGTTCTCTAACGGGTGTGAGGTTCTAGTGACTCTGCCTTTGAATCATCTACGCCCTGTATCCTTATCCATTCTGTAAGTAACCCCGCTAAAGTCATTGGCTTGCCAAGGTGGCTTTGGTAGAATAATTTCTTTGTTTCCTATCTGGGATTTTGTTCATACCTCTCCAGGAAACTCGGACACACAACAAACAGGGTTTCTTCAGATACGTAAATGCAGCATTTTAGAGCCATTCAATTCTAGTATAGGAAGAATTGCCATTAATGGTTATGTCCTGAGCATCTTGTTTTTTTTTTTTTTTTTTGTTTTGTTTTGTTTTTTCAAGACAGGGTTTCTCTGTGGCTTTGGAGCCTGTCCTGGAACTCGCTCTGTAGACCAGGCTGGTCTCGAACTCACAGAGATCCGCCTGCCTCTGCCTCCCGAGTGCTGGGATTAAAGGCGTGCGCCACCACCGCCCGGCGTCCTGAGCATCTTGTAATAATTCATTCATATAATATTCTTTGCTCATCTCATGCTATTAATTTTTACTTCACACTAAATTTTAAATCTAGCATAACCTAGATTGTATTGTGTTATTATGTAATAATTGTGACTAAGTAGTCAGCAGAAAAAGATATTTTTCAGTGGGCATCATAATAACCTTCCATGGAAGTCATCACCAGTATCTAAAGTAGAAGCAGAGTTCAAACAGCAATGAGCACTTAAAAGAATAAGCACCACCCATATTTATAAAAGATGTGTACCAAGTGCCAGAGGAAGCCAAAGGAAACATCTTCGCACCAAAGTCTATTCTCTCTCCCATCTTCCTAAGAGGGCTGAAGCCTACAGATTTCATAAATGTCAAAGAAGTTAGCTGCAGTTAGTAACTCATGTTGGACTTACCCTTGAGATCAATGCATTGTAATTGGAGATGGCTTCCTTTACAAGATGAAGACACATGAAATCCTTGTATCTTGAATGCCAAGTAATTCTTCATATCTCTATATACACAGTAACTTAGTCGTATCACACATTGCCAAAGTTTGATTATCTCCTTTTTACAGAAAATGAAATTAGCCCTTAAAGTTGAGCTATTCACTTCTGTCCACACCAGTCACAAACCTTACTATATATGAACAATTTAGGACTTTCTGAGTTGTCAACATCATGAAAACCAACACAAGTCATCCACACACCTTAAAAACTAATCCAAAGTTAGGCGGTGGTGACACACAGCTTTGATCATAGCACTCTGGAGGCAGAGGCAGACAGATCTCTGTGAGTTCGAGGCCAGCCTGGTCTACAGAGCAAGTTTCAGGACAACCAGGACTACACAGAGAATCAAACCTGCCTCAAAAACAAACAAACAAAAGTAATTCAAAAGCCGGACGGTGGTGGCGCACCCCTTTAATCCCTGTACTTGTGAATTTGCGGCCACTGTGGTCTACAGAGTGAGTTCCAGGACAGCCAGGACTGTTACACAGAGAAACCCTGTCTCAAAGAACCATTAAAAGAAGAAAGTAGAAAGCTAGCAAGGATTTATTCTCTCTATATTTTTGTTTGCTAATTTTTGAATATTTTTTTAAAAAGCAAATAATAGAGTGTATGTTTTGTGATAACAGCTTCCATTATCCCCCTGAAAAGGCACGTCCAATGCATTTATGTGGGTGATGTTTGCCGTTGTTGGAGGTAGCTGATTCTCAAGTGACAGTTTGTTGGTTTGTTTAAGGTGTTCCTTAAATCACAATACCTTCACTGTAGTCACACTCCGGTCCAAATATGCTGCAATCTCCTCTCTAAGGTGCAGCTCAGTGGCCTTCAAGACTAAATGTCCAATTCCTCTATCTGAATACGCTCCCTTCCTCTTCTGGTCTCTGTTCCTGGAATCCTATTCATCACTTCCTGCCCAGATTTCAGTCATGGTTATTGTGTGTTTGTGCTGTTCCTACTGAAATAGCAGTGCCCTAGAGGGTGGTATTTACTACCAAGTCATAGCTTTTACTATAACCCACCACAGCTCTTTGTCAAAGAGGTCTAGATAAATACGTGCTAAGTAAACTCTGGTGGGTCATGTAAGTCTCCTGAGTTTCAGCTGTGTTCTTGAGTTGGTGCCGTAACACATCCTATACATAATTTCTATCAGCATGACTGTCATCTTTTATATATGATGATCTGTTGGGGAATATTGAGTGGATCCTGATAGGATGAAATTAGTAACACAGGACTTTGTCTATCTTTTTAAAAAAATGAGCTTGACTATTGGAATAAATGGTATTTTAAATGAGGGAATTTTATTAGTAGAGGTTAAGGGTTTTTTTCCTACAGGCTTTGAAATGTACACTGGTGACTTCAAACTAATCAGGGGACTTCCTGGTTCTCACAGAAAATGTTCTTGATATTAATCAGTGATAGAAACTGATTGCTAAAAATGTAACCAAAGCAGACTACAGGAGATCTGTGTACCCCACCAAACATTTTTTTTCAGTGGTATTTCTGTGCCCTGAATGAACAGTGTGTACTTTTCATCTAAATTCAGAACACTTCACAATATGTGGCACAAAAAGACAGAACATCTTCTTGGGGTAAGAAGCAGAACCCGGATCTATTTTAGACCTCAGAGTTTTAAAGCTGCAGTTTAATGTTTGCCTTGTACATTTGGGGGAAGCACATTCAAATGTTCCAGGTGGACAATAAATGTGTTCTTGAGCCCAGTTCAACTAATTACACATTTTAAGCAACCTAAAAATTCTTGTGATAAGTTTATTGCGGAAGACAAGATATAATAATATAATAATAGTAACTCCCTATGTAGTCAGTTCTTCGAGTCATTATGTACTGGTAAATGGTGTGTAGTGTGTTAGGTGTGGATGACTTATTCATGAAGAAATCACACCTCCTTACTGTCTGTTGGGAGTGGACACACAAGCCGATGGAACTATGAAGGTATCATTTTGCCTACTTGTTGTTTTGGTTTCCCCTACTGTTCCATCTCTTTTCCTGCCTCTTACGTGAAAAGACACAACTCACTGTCTTTCTGACAATTATTGTTCCTTTCCTGCAAACACAAAGTTGTTGTTGAGCCTGTCTGAAGATTATATACTTCCTCATCGAGGACTGGAAAGAGGTCACTGTTTGTAATTGAATCAGATCGAGTCTGACTCGTCCTAAAGAGGGTTTCCTTCGATTGTTTGTTAGGGGTGAGTCCTGTTCCGGCTCTGAGGCTTACGAGGCTATAGACCGGGTGGCAGCAAAGCAGGGGAAGGTCAACCAGATCACATGTGAAAAGGCCATAAGGAAAAGTGATACTGTGTAAACCAATTAAAAACAAAATGAAAAGCGATCCAACCCATGGTAAAATGATGGCGAGAAATACATTAGTTACTCAGTTCCTAGTGGGTTGGTTTTCTGATCTCAGAAGACCTGCTGGGCTGAAGTGGGTGTGCAGGAAGAAAGCAGTCAGCTCTAAGTAGGTCATGTGGGCTTGAGCAGTTGATACGGTGATTAGGCAACTAGAAAAAAACTTCCAAACGCTTCCTCCATGACGACATGGAATGAGCTGTGTTCTGTTAATTAATTTTAGGTAGGTAGACCAAGTGATTTAGTGCAATACATTTTGATATTTTAAAATAAAAGAATAATGATTTCTATTTCACTATTACCTAGTGCACCAAGTTCACAACCTTTATACTTACACTAGATATAGATCTGTAAATACAGATCTACTTGTAATAAATACCAAAGTAGAGACGATATTCTGTGCTAAGAGTTTCTCACAAGAAAAAGTAGCCACTACATTTCCATAGTGAGGTGCATTTAGTCATGTTAAGTATTTCCTAAGCTGAAACCTGTGTTTAAAGCATATGTTTAATATTCTGTTTTGTTCGGTTAGTATATTAGAATCAGGTAGTTTTCTAATTCGTTTTATTGAACTAGGAGGAAAAGGCAGTATCATAGAAGAGCTGCAGGATTTTACTTGTGTGAGAGGCATCATGAACACAGTAAGGCCTGGAGGTGTGCAGATAGACATTCATGAAAACAATCATAATGAGTACAAGTGACCCTGGACATTGTTGGCAAGCTCAATCTGTCGCCTCTTTGAACCAAAGTAGTTGGTGGGCATTTAGAGGATATGGAAATCATAACAAAAACTTTAGGAGTTGAGAATGTAGCCAGTCCAGTTGATGGAATACCTGACCACATCACATCAGCTGGGCCTATTGGCGCATGCCTATAACCCACCACTCAAGAATTAAAGGCAAAAGATTAGGAGTTCAAAGAGCTTTCGAGACCAGCGTAGGCTGCAGAGAATATCTACTACAAAATAAAATGTTGGTAATTAAAATTTTGCTTAGAGAATGATTTCTTTACTGCCTGCCTCTTCTTGGTCAAGGCGTTGTCAGTTCAGGGGGTGGCGAACTAGGATCACATAGCAGCATATTCCAAAATTAAATTTTAAATTCCAGTATACTTCTCATGCCTCAGTCTATGATTCCACACCCATGTGCCTGTGGGCAGCATGACCTTGACTTAGTGGATTTTTTTTTAAGTTGGAAATGAGAAATGTTGGGGAAGGTAGGGGAAGTTAAAAGGGAAAGAAGGAATATGGGTGGATATTATTAAGAGGCATTATATCTATGTGTGGAAATCAAACACAAAATTAAAAACCAATTCAAAAAAGTTTTAAAGATGTATCATGTCCCTATTAAGGACTATTATGGGCCAACATTTTGGATCTTGGAATTTGGACTATTTAATAACTTCATGTATACAAAAAGCTCAGGAAAGATAGCTAATTCTTGCAAGGACCGTTTTATTTTGTCTTTTATTTCTGCACAAGAACTTGACTGTTTTGATAACAGCGGACTGAAAGTTTTCACTTTCTGGAGGATAGCAGGTCATATGCCGCACGTACTGGAGACACCTTTTCTGTGTAATCTATGCTGCAGCGCTCTGTAGGGCAGCATCCAGCAGGCCATGCGCCACAAGATTATCCAGCTCAGAGGTCAGGGACCGACAAGCAAGGAGGAAGCAGAGGCACGTTTGGAGACGAAATGAGAAGTCGGCGGTGGAGCACCACTTCAATGAGATACTTTGGCACACTCTCTTGTAATCTTCAGATCGTCAGGACCTAAGTATCATCGTCCCCATTTGAAAGATGGCGAAGCTGAGACTGGGGAGTTTATCCTGCTCAAGACAGGTTAGTGATCACATGCTAAATAAGTAGGAACTTGAATGTCAGTCCTCTGACTTCTAACTTCCACATTGCCCTCTAGGCCATACAGTAGGCACTATGACCGTCTAATCCCAGTCAGAGATTTTGGGTGCATTCCAAGAAAACAAGACAGTTAATTTTTAATAGACAGTTATGCCTCAACTTGTTAAGCAAATAACAGAAGGGGAGTGAAACAGAAACTGGTTTGGCCTAGGGAGAGCCGTGTTTCCTTTCCTGAACTCAGGAAGTCTACTGTAATTAACGGCTGATAGATGAGGTCACAGCTCAGGATCTAACTTTATTCTAAAAGGTTTACGGTAATAAGAGTGATGGCCACGTAACCCGGCCTTACCACTGCTGGGGTGTCCCACATCCTGGAAGGTTCCTTGTTTTCCATAGAGTTGGCAACCACCATGAAAATCGCCAAGAGTAAATCAAACCTCATTACAGAGTTAAGGTAAGCATATTTATTTTAGCAAAATATACCCAACAAAAGCCTTTTGGAATAATCATCACTAAGTGAAGTTTCTGGAACTCTGTGGTTTTTTTTTTTTTCCTTGCCACAGAGTAATTCCCCAGTAATCAGTTTTGAATGCTGACAGGCTTGTTTTCTTGTCGGTTTCCTATTTCTGACCCCTCTCATTCCCTTCTTTTGCGAAAGAGAATTATTCCAAAATAATCTTTCCCAAGGACTCTGTAGGCAGCTGTTGTAAAACCTCTAAACTTCTGTTCTCCCCTGACCAGCCAGCCCTGCAGTGAGGTCACAGTGAGGCTTGTGGCTCATGTTCTAGTTGAGCGGAGCAGCTTTACAGCACATGGAAACTGTGAGGGTCTAGATGAGCCCACAGGACGGGTTTTAAAGCTAACTGTGCTGTTGTTACTGGCTGTGCTAGCTGCACTGGAGCCCTGACTGCCTTGTCGTTTAGGTCAGTTTGGACTAGGGGCATGTGACAACTTATTTTCATGAATAAAAATTTTCATGAATAAAAACGAAATTAAAGAATTTTTAAAAGATAACTAGAAAAGCCTCAAAATACCAGGAAAAAAAATGGATTGTTATACTTATGAAAAACTAAAGGATTAAACTTTTATCTAGAAAAATATCGTGTTGCTATTAGGTTCCCTCTCTCTCTCTCTCTCTCTCTCTCTCTCTCTCTCTCTCTCTCTCTCACACACACACACACACACACACACACACACACACACACTCCACAGAGTGACCAAGGATTTCCTGGAGGAAGTTCTTGCTAAAATAGTTTATGAGACTCCTACTCCTTTTATTGAAAGGGTGTGTCCCAAGCTGCTGCTCACGGCGGTGAGTCAGCGCTTCTTTATTTCTCAGGTGCAGGGTTAGCACACCTAAGGAAGTTTCTCTTCAAACTCTTAAAGGTTTCATTGTCCCTTTGTGCTGCATCGCAATGTACTGACTGGTTCCTTACAGTAAGAGTAGTTAAAAACCGGTCAGATTTTCGTCTCCTTGAATAATAAAGAACCTTTATATTTTAATAGCAATTGTGTTTTCAAAGTTTTGTTTCCCCATCTCCTTAACCTGTTCCCAGCAGTGTGGAACACCTTACACACACTTAGCTGGGATTGTTGCTCTATATAGTTCTCTTCGTGAAAATGCATGCAGCCAAGCTCGTTGGTATTTTCATTTTCTTCAAAGACTTACTAACCCGTCATCCCCTTATGTTGGGACCATTTGGAGTCCTGGCCTTCAGCTGCTCTTCCCTGCTAGAGCCTTCTGATTGGTGTTACTAAAAACTGTGCCTTTCCCTGAAGATCAGAGCATGGGGTTTTCACCTGTTGGCCCACTTGACTGCTGGGTATATAAGCCTCCATGGTGCTATTGAATAAAGGGCTTCTTACCAGTGATTATGACATCCGTGTGTCTGTCTCTGTGTGTATTTGTGTATTTCAACCTCCAGCCCCTTGCCCAAAGCTCACAAACTGTATTATAGCGCATAGAGTGCAGACAGGCGCGCAGTGCACAGCACCCTTAGAGAAATATGTTACAGTGATCCTGAAGATAATTGAGCAATGTCGTCTCTGCATCTTGGTTTTGTATTTCAGAAGGTGAAACATTTTTTTTTGTTTTATTCCGTGTCTCCTGATTGATTTCGTGTAATCACAAAGGCCACAATGTGCAGACTCAAGAGGCAGAGTTTTCTTTTTCTCCCACTGCTTCCTTAGACAGAGTTTTGATGGTCTCCTTCTTAGTCAGAAAGGCCTCTGGTATGGTCTGGATTTGGAATATTGCCAAAGACTCACGTGTGGAAAGCTAGGTCAGTAACCAAATGTAGATCATGAGAGTGCTAATTTCATTAATGAGTTAGTCCATGATTTCAGTGATGAATTCATGGCTGACTGGGCTACAGTGTGGAGGTGGGGTCACTGAGGTATTTTTTGGAGGGGTATAAATTGTCCCAAGTGCACCCCTCTCTCTCTGCTATCTACCATTAGGTAAAACGGCTTGCCCCATCATGTGTCACCACTAGGATGATCTCTTTTACCTTGTTCCCCAAATTAATGGATCCAGGTGACTATAGCCTGATACCATAGCAACTGCGAAGCAAGCTTTACTTCCTTTAAGGCCATTTCTCTCGGGTGTTTAGTAGTCACAGTGACGCAAAGCTGACTGGCTGACATAGGCTCTTCACTGTGTTGCTGGATCTTAGATGTTAGGAGGCTCCCCCCTTGGCTAGCCAGGAGCATCAACCTCCTTGAGTCCCTCCAGCTTGTGTGTGTTCTATACAACATTAGAATCTTCTTGTTTCTGAACACCCTCCCCAACGTTGACCTTCAGGTACAGACAGTGGTACTCTAGCCCTGTGGCATCCTCTGACTAGCATACACAGAGCCACGTCTTCTTCCCAGGTGTGTTATCTTCACGGGCCTTAGGGTATTGACTGTACCCTTCTACTTATCTAAGCGTGCATGCTTGCCTCTCCAGAAGCCAAGAGTAATTTCTCTAGCATGCAACCCCAAAGCAAGCAGTCAGAAGCTTGCACAGGATTGGCCCACTACTGATCAGCTTCTCAATCTGCTGGCAGATGTTGAAACTGGTGATTTCACCAGCCTCACTGAGATCCAAACAGATCTTTTCTTTTATACCACCGAGCACACCCTGAAAGCAAGCCTCTGCTGATGTCTGCATTCTTAGACCTGAGGGTGCAGCTGGGGAAGGCTTCTGTGTCCTCAGAGCACATGTCTTATCAGTCTGCTCCACTAGTTTGTCCTCTTCCACTCTGTACTCTTGACAGGATCTAGAATTTCATTCATGAGAACCATCCGCCAGAAAACAGGGAAAAGACATCACACAGAGCAGTCAAGCCAATCCACTTATTAATTCAAACGCTGAGGATAAAAGCCATCCTTTACTCATTTTACATCCTTCGTTACAGCCCTCAGCTTGGCATCTTTCTTAGTTAGAGTTGCTATTGCTGTGAAGAAACACCATGACCACAGCAACTTGTATAAAGGAAGGAAGTTAATTGGGGCTTGCATACAGGTTCAGAGGGTTAGTCCATTGTCATCATGGCACGAGGCATGCAGCGTGCAGGCAGACACGCTGCTGGGGAGGTAGCTGAGAGTCCTACATCCAGATCAGCAGGCATCAGAAAAAGAGAGTAACACTGGGCCTGACTTGGGCTTCTGAAACCTCAAAGTCCACCCTCAGTGACACAGTTTCTCCAACAAGGCCACGACTACTCCAACAAGGCCACGACTACTCCAACAAGGCCACGCCTACTCCAACAAGGCCACACCCACTCCAACAAGGCCACACCTACTCCAACAAGGCCACACCTACTTCAACAAGGCCACACCTACTCCAACAAGGCCACACCTACTCCAATAAGGCCACACCTACTCCAACAAATCCACACCTACTCCAACAAGGCCACACCTACTCCAACAAATCCACACCTACTCCAACAAGGCCACACCTACTTCAACAAGGCCACACCTACTCCAA
>NW_004949102.1:1429163-1434856 GCF_000317375.1 Microtus ochrogaster | reverse complement strand
CACCTACTCCAACAAATCCACACCTACTCCAACAAGGCCACACCTACTTCAACAAGGCCACACCTACTCCAACAAGGCCACACCTACTCCAACAAGGCCACACCTGCTCCAATAAGGCCACACCTACTCCAACAAGGCCACACCTACTTCAACAAATCCACACCTATTCCAACAAGGCCACACCTACTCCAACAAGGCCACACCTCCTAACACTTCTGATAGACCATTTTCATTCAAACCACCACCCACATACCAGAGGGAAAATGTGAATTTTTAGTGAAATTAAATTAAATCTGAATTTCAGAGATTAAACTCAGAGTTTGTGATGATGAATTACGCAGGTAACTGTTTACCTCATTGCCTCAACCTAGAAAACATGAGGAGCTAGTTACAGAAAGTGCGTAGAAAACTCTTCTGTTCCAATACTGGAAACTGATAAGCCAAAGAATATTTAAAAAAAAAAAATTCCGAGTATCCTGCGTTGCTTTAAAGTGTGTTTTGTGGGAGACTATTTTTTGCATGTAAGGAGGAATACATCACGAAATAAATTTAGGAAACATAGAATTAAACTCAGTTAAGTGTGCCTAACACTTCTTTGATGCTGGTAATTATGTGATTCTAGGACGTGATGGAAGATGATTTGTTTCCCAACATGATTTGACAGTGTCTTTTCATGAGAAGCCTCTCGTGGAAGGATGTTCGCATAACTCGGTGCCCGCACTAGCACAGTTTTAAGAGAGAGGGAAAGCTGTTACGAATTACGCCAGAGCCACTGCTTCAGACTCACTGTGAAAGGGAAACCAGGATGTGCGATAAGCCCGCTCTTAAGGGACTTGTTTACTTTGGAACACACTGAGAAAAGCTGCACTAAAGTAGTCAGAACTTATACTGGTCCATATCCAATATTTGTATTTGTGCTGATAATAGCAGCAACAGGAGGATCATAAAACCATCAAACATAATAATGTGGAAAAAAAACCCTCAAGTGTTCTCAACATTTCTACTGCTCTTTTCCTGAAAGTGTCTAATTTTTTTAAATATTTATTTATTATGTGTACAGCATTCCTTCCATGTGTGCCCACAAAGCCAGAAGGGGGCGCCAGTCTCATTACAGATGGCTGTGAGCCACCATGTTGTTGCTGGGGATTGAACTCAGGACCTCTGAAAGAGCAGTCAGTGCTCTTAACCACTGAGCCATCTCTCCAGCCCCGAAAGTGTCTAATTTGATTGATAGGATTGTCCTGCTGGAGAGAAGAGCACACTGTGAAAATCCTCATTTAGCAGCTCAGTTGATAATTAAAGAACACTGTCTTCTTGCCTGGAAGACATCCCACTGAGAACACAGAGACAGCAAGATCAACCATGGCTTCTTTCTCTTATATTGTGAGGATGGACTGCATGGCAAATGATTCCGACTGCAGAATGGTAGCAGCTCTCTGGTCTTGATGTGAAATGCAGGAAGCTCCATCACAGAATCACCACTTAGAAGTACCCCAAGCTTGAGATGAGCCCAGTCCCTGGAAACTCAATGAGAGCCACGATTCAGCAGTGTGCAATCAAGAGACACCTTAACTTCTTCAAATACTGAGAGTTAATTTTAACAATCGCTAATTCAGCATCTGTGGTGTTATTATTTCAACTTAAAAAAACACAGAAATAATAATGAGCTATTTGAATATTCCTTCTCAGAAATACTTGTGAATCCTGGTGTGTGCTAATCATATATACTGCCTGGTTCTGACTGCCTGGTTTATGGCTACTGAATTAAAAGAGAGTTCTAGATACCTTTGACACTTTTCTGTTAGCTGTTCTGAAGATTTCATATGTTCTTATAGAATAATCTCACAAAACTTGTCCAAGTTACAAAAAACACAGGTGAAAATAGTAGTGACTGATTTATTTTCCAAGTGACCGCTACTTTATCAAGTGTTTCCCAAACATCATTTGATACAATTCTTTAATTTTAAAGACTGCACCACTGAGCACCCTGTATCCTCTTCTGATACAATTCTCAGGCTTTTGAGGCAGTCCTGCACCTTTTTATAAAATAGGAATCTAAGGCTTCAAAAACTTAAACACTTGTCCTGGGCAAATAACTAGGCAAATATGGCAAGCCTATGCAGTTGGGAAGAACAAGGACTGTGGATCTGGACTCTTTGCTTCAATTGCTTGCTCAACTCCTCAGTGAAAATATTTTGGCAGCTTATTTGTTGTAAAAAAAGCAACTGATTGCATCAATGCAACAATACAGGAAATAAGTTAAGGTAATGATCTGCCATAAAACTTGTCACAAAGACCAGGCGGTAGTGGCGCATGCCTTTAATCCCAGCACTCGGGAGGCAGAGGCAGGCGGATCTCTGTGAGTTAGAGGCCAGCCTGGTCTAGAAGAGCTAGTGCCAGGACAGGCTCCAAAGCTACAGAGAAACCCTGTCTCAAAAAACTAAAAAAAAACACACACACACACACACACAAAAACAATTTGTCACAAGGGCTGAAGAGATGGCTCAGTGGTCAAGAGCACTGCTTGCTCTTCCAAAGGTCCTGAGTTCAATTCTCAGCAACCTCATGGTAGCTCACAACCATCTGTAATGAGATCTGGTGCCCTCTTCTGGCCTGCAGGCATACATGCAGACAGAATACTGAGAATACTATATACATAATAAATAAATAAATAAATTTTTAAAAAACTTGTCACAAATGAGCTAAATCAGTAAGTGGCTTCATCAGATTAGCATTTAATTTGCAAACTTCTATAAGATGTTCCTAAAGGTCAAATCAGCAGATAATGGGTATTCATGCTTCAAAAAGTCAGCCAAGATAAACCCTTTAGAAGATGACTACATAAAATGCAAAAGTCTATAATTAATGCAGACTTTGAGTAATTATGACACTTCAGGCAATTAAGATTGACATCACTAGAACACACTTTCTTAGAAAATGTCATAATGTAAAATTTTTAAATATTTAATGAAAAAAAGAAGGCTTGTCTCCTCAGTCCACAGAGTTAAAGACACACACCTTTAATCCCAGTAGCCTCACTAGTTGCCATAGAAACCGGGTGGTGCATGGCTTTTATCCCAGCCATAGAGAGGTTTATAAAGTGGAAGGAAGCAGCTCTCAGTCACAGTCTCATTCTGAGATTCCTGGAGGCAGGATCGCCATTTCGGACTGAGGTTGAGGCAAGAGCTAATGATGGTTGCCTGCTTTGCTTTTTGGAACTTCAAGCTGAACCTTAATTTCTCTCTCTGAGTTTTTACTAACCGTGCTTCAATGTTTAGTGACAAAACTTTGAAAAAAAAAAAACAGCTGGGTGGTGGTGGAACACTGTAACACCCGACTCTGTGTTACCCCCTCGGTACACGAGTCGGGCAAGGGCATGGAGATTGAAAGAACACACAAAGAGACCTGGTCATTCGAAAGGAGATCAACCGAATGCCATTTATTCAACCTTGGGGAAATCCTACATTATATACCTAGCTGCTACACAAGGATTTCCGCCCAAGCAGGTGGGAAATTACCATACCAACGAGGGAGCCAATGCCCTACAGCTAATGGGGGGGGGGGGGGGGGGGGGAGCACAGGAACAAACAGAATGCTTTAGTTAGCTGGCTGACCAGAAACTGTCCTCAAGATGCACTCCAGGATTGCTTGCCTAGGATGAGATTCCCTAATTGCAGGTGAAGGGGTGAGAGCCTTTCCATTTGATTCTGGACAGCTAAGGGGGGGGGGGGGGCAGGGGGAGCACAGGAACAAACAGAAAGCTTTAGTTAGCTGACCAGAAACTGTCCTCAAGATGAACCCCAGGAACAAGGGTAGACCCGAGCCCTACAGACACCCTTTTAATCCTAGCACTCCGAAGGCAGAGGCAGGCAGATTTCTGTGACTGGAAGGTCTGCTACACAACATGTTCCAAGACAGAAAGCTACAAAGAGAAACCCTGTCTCAAGAAAAAAAAATGCTTTATCACTGCTCAAATATACTCAAACCAAGGATCACTATCAACCAATCATATTGTTTTTAAAGATAAGAATAACCCATGGTATTGTGGGGTGTTCTCCAGAGAAGACTGCTGAGATGTGGGTTTAAGGCAATAGACAGACTTGATTAGCCAGCCGGTGACTACACTGGATGCTCAGGATCCCAGTGCGGCACTAAACCTTTTTCAGGTGAGCTCTCAAGCACAAAGAGCAAGTTCTAGGTTGTCATACTTCAGTTAACAAGAACAGTTAGCCAGAAGTGGAACTACAGAAGTCAAAAGGCAAAGTCAGTAGATTCAGAGACTTTCCCAGAACTATGGACTTTGATGGATTAGGTCATTGTTTTCATTTGGCAGGTGGTGGTGTCCATGGACTAAGTTTTATGGCATGAATGGTACTTCCATCATGGAGTCATGTGCTAAAGTCTGTGGCCTACTAAGGCTTGTGGCCCTGTTACAATGGAAAATCTCAAACCCCTTTTATAATGGAAAATCTCAAACCTATTTTTTTTTTAAAAGATGACTTTGTATTGGCTTACTTAATGAATCTCAGTCTCAATTCTTCTTCATTGCCACTGTTCCAAGATATTTCTAGGTTGTAAAAATGTCGGCATTCTGAGGCACTTAGTGGGGGAGATATGACAGGGGGACCGGACACTGTTACAAGGTGAGCGGGGGCCCTTTGTTTGTCCCGGCCACCCGGCTAGCTTTCACCCGAAATAACCACACAGATATTGTATTCATTAAATTACTGCTTGGCTTCTGCTGTTCTGTCCAAAGCCTCCTTACCCCCAACTTGTTGCTGGGAAACTGGCCTCAAAGGATATGTACAATAATTGTCCCAGACCCAAAAACATCAGTATCATAAAGGACGAAAGCAAAGGAAGACTAGAAACAATTCTAGACTAAGTTAAGTGAGGAGAGACCTGGAAATCCACTGTCAGGAATGGTCCCAAAATGGACTTGGACAGGTGGTAAGTTTTGAATATGTACTATACAACAGATAGTTACACTAGGTTAACATTAGATTTTGTGCACTTTGTCATTGTATTTTAACCTTATAAGAGAATATTCTTATTCTTAGTAAATGCTGAATTATTTTCAGGTAATGAAGTATAATATCTATAGCTATCTTTCAAATGTTTTGCAAAATATTAATATAAAAGTAGAATAACAGGAAGAAAGAAAAATGGGAAGGAAAGGGGCATAATAAGCATATTCTGCCAAAGGAAATAACCTGGAAATTTTCCTAGAAAGTTTACAAGAATTTTTCACAATTAATACATTAGTCTTCAGTAGAAATTTTACTTTAAGCCAGGTATGGTAGCTCCTATCAGTAATCTTGCTACTTGAGACGTTAATGCAGGAAGCTCATCATATGTAAGTTCCAGGCCAACCTGAGCTCAAAATGAAAGTATATATATACATATATATATGTATATATATATGTATTTTTAAGAAATTAAAAATAACAATTGTTAATTTTAGTAATCAGCTAAAACTTTTATTATTAAAATAACAAAGACTTATAGAAATAAGTCAAAACATTGACAAAATCTGTTCAGTGCCTTTCTAAAATAATAATTCTGCTATTCATTAGCACTTTTTCTAAACTAAATACTCTTCATAATTCACCAAGGCCAGCTGGCCTGGGTCTGAAAAAGCATGGGATAAAACCGGACTTGCTGAACATAGCGGACAATGAGGACTACTGAGA
>NW_004949102.1:1418754-1429000 GCF_000317375.1 Microtus ochrogaster | reverse complement strand
GCGGGGAGGAGGCAGAAATCCTTAATAAAAAAAATAAATAAATAAAAAATAAATAAATACTCTTCATAACAATATGAATTTGACATACAATCAAAGCTAAAACAAGATAAAAGTAGCTCATAGATTATGAAAATAAAAAAATAATCTGAATAAATTCAAACCAACACATATATTTTGAAACTAGGTTCTAACAATCTTTTAAAAATGAAAAATAGAAACAGACCTTTCCTTTAGAAAATGTTAATATTAAGTCAGAGGTTCATAATAATGAATTAAAAAATAAAATAAGAGCAATCAATTTGGTGCCTATATAATGAGTATTGTTCATCTTCATCCAGTGGAAGGGTATAACATAGGTCACATGTATAGTTTCTAATTTTCTAATAGACACATTGAAAAAATTAGAGATCCAAAATAATTTATTAATGTTTTACTCAAACTAAGCTATCAAAAATATTATTTCAAAATTGAATAGAAACAGAAATGTTACTATTTTACATGATTTTTATGCTGTCTCTGATAAAATATAAGTTCTGACTTATATTTTATACTTAATTCCATGAAACACATCTCCAATGTTCAAAAACACATGTGGCCAGTGCCTACTGTTTTGAGCACAGTATGAATAATGAAGGGAAAACTTCTCCCATGAAATGGCCCAACAGCAGTGTATGTCTTAGAAGCTGGACCCATATAGCTTTTCACAAATTCAATCCAAATTCCCAGTGGTCTTACCAACTTGTGGACACAAATGAGCTTTTATTAATATTAGTTAAATAAAATGGCGTATGGGAACTTTTGTTGCAAAATTCCCCTTACCACAATTCTTCTTTCAGAGTTTCCTTGGATCTTTTTGTGATTAAAACCAATCCTTTTACCAGTCATAGCTGAAAAGCCCCTTGAAGGTATATATCAGCTCTGACAAAAGTTGTCACCACGTTTCACAACTCTCTCTGCCATCACTGAGATGTATTTGATTAAAAAATGTAGAAAACGCCCCATTCCCAAACCTCGTCTGTCATCCTGATTCTACCCAAAACACCTCTCCTAGGGGCTCTGATTTAATAGAAGATCAGGGAACAGCTACCATATCTTCTCTATCACAATTATTTCTAAATTTCAGGATCCCATGACTCAACCTCTCTAGAGGTTTTATAGCCCAAAGCAAAGGTCTTCATACCACCTATTCCACAAAAAATCATCCTCCCAGGCATGCCCCGTCACTTTTCAAAATCAGCATGGTAAGCACACACGCAAGAGGGCTCTGGACCCTGCTAGAGAGAAATTTGTTCATCCATATCCATTGACGATCTATTCACAGGACCTACAAGATAGAGTCAAGCTCATATAAATAGCCACTAACTGATGAACAGTTCATGAAAGCATGATAATTATACACAATGGAATTTTACTCAGCTATAAAGATAAAAACCTTTTCACAAAGGTGGATGGAATGGTAAAAAAAAAAAATTACACTGAGTAAGGTAACCTAGGCACAGAGAAACAAATGCCAGTGGTTCTTCCGTATGAGGATGCTAGCTTTAAACCTTAAATTTTATGTGTCAGTTCAGAGCACTTGTGGAAGAAAGCTGAAGGAGGCCATTGAGAGGGGAATGCTGTAATGGAGGGGTAATAATAGAATAGAAGGTAGGTAGGTACTACAAAAGTGGGAATACGGGGGTGAGCGGGAAGCTTTATGAGGAAAGCAGTTGCGGAATGGGGAGAAGTGGTTTTACCTAAACAAAGATGAAGGGATATGAAAAGGCTGTGTGGGACCTACTATCATGTAACCAACGTTAATAATATAATTTATAGTACAAAAAATATTTTGAAGGGAGATACCCTGCACAACTGGAAGAAACTGCTCCAAGAAGCCAGAGGTTATTGAATAAACATCCTGGTGCCAAGAGTAGAATACCGAGAGAAATCAACCTGAACTGAGCAAGAAGTTGCATCCTGAGGCGGGCTTCTTGACCGGCGAGGAAGAATCAGCCACCACACACGGATTCTTCTCAGATCACGCTTTACTGGAGTGCATTTGGTTGAGGGAGAGCATAAAGCAAAGGGGGGCAGAAAACGAGAGAGCAAGAGAGAGATTAGAGGGAGACGCGAGGGATGATGAGAGAGATTAGAGGGATGGGAGAAAGATTTAAAAGTAGAGGATTACCCAAAAATCTATTGCATACATGTTTAAATTTGTCAAATAACAAAATAATAAGATGAGTAGGGGAATATACTCGAGTTAACATAAAACAAAGAGTGCAGAAGCATGTGAACTGTATCTTACTTTGTAGAGCAATTTTCTTGAAACTTATAAGAGTTGAAAAGTTCTAAATTGATACCTGTGCAAATGTGTCATGGGCTAATGAGTACTGGATATGCCTGGGAGAATGCCAACTCAGTTTCCTTCATTTTCCAAACAGACGTGGTGGCCTGGCCAGCCCTGAGTTGCATTTGTTATGATTCTGGACAGCGGGCAGTCTTCCAACTCTGTTCTACCATGATAAAAGTTGTTCGCGAAGTTTGCTAATTTACACAATTGTACTGGAAAATATTTTTCTAAGGTATGGGGTTATTTTGGTTTTTCATTTAATGAAGAGGAAAAAAAAAACACCAAACAAAATCTAGAGATTTGAATAAAAGAAGCTAAATCTAAGACTTTGCCACAGATAGGTTGCACTCAGCAGTTGACACGTGGCACAGAAAAAGCCTGGCATATTTTGTATTGTTGTAGATATGGATGAGGAATAAAAACAAAACCATTGATTACTTTGTATATTTACTTCTAAAATATAGTAAGAACATGGTCTTTTGTGGCGTTTTGAAAAGATTATAATAGCTACATTTTTGTTTGCCTATTTGCTGGGGAGAGGGTGCTTTGAGACAGGGATTGCTGTAAACCAATCTGAACTCATTAAGTGACCAAAGATAACCTTGACCTCCGGTTCATCGTGCCTCTATCTATGACTGTGATTGCAGGTATGCACCACCACACCCAGCTTTATGCCAGTTCTTTCTTAAATTAATTAACAAATTGGTCTCTCATTCTGCAGTCACATTTTTCAGGTGCTTGCTTAGCACCACAATGTACCAAGAAGTAAGCTAGCCTCAGAGTAAGTTGCTTATGGAGGGACACGGGAACCACTAAGAGGCACCCTTTCGAACCTGTCCACTGAAGAAGCACACGAAGAGAAGAACTCTAACCCAGAGAAAATTTCTCAAATGCAAGGACACCTAAGACAAGATAGTAAATATGAATTGGAGTCAGGTAGACAAAATGGTGAAGAAGGAAGACCAACAATGCTGGGGTGAAGAGTCAGAGGCAAAAGGCCTCTGAACACTCAAAAGGAAAAGGAAACTTGTTGAAAGAACAGAAGAGTTTGTGGGCGGAAGGAGACAGTGATGTGTGTATGAGGCAAATCGGGGAAAAGCCTTGAGGAATGTCAATGAACTGGGCTTCCTCATGAAGGGGATGGAAGATACCAAGTCTCCGTGACACGATCTGATTGGCATCTCAGAGAGTTCCTCTGACTGCAGAATTGAGTGTGATTCAGAGGAACAGGTAAGTCCATTGCTTAACAGCTGCATTATTTCAATAACAAAAGTTAAGCACCTGATCCAGGTTGTGGTGATGATAAAGCCTCACTAGGAAGAAGAGGCAACATGAGTAGGATGTAGTCACTGAGGTCCAGGTAAGGGAGCAATCGAGTACAAAGTCAGAGCAAGGACTGGGTTGGAGAGGGAGGCTGCTGTTTCACCCTCCGCTAACCCCTGCCTGGCAGAAAGGCACCCACAGCAGGTCTGAAGCAAATGTTTGCTAAACGGATGGGTGATGTGGACCCGTTTCCTGAACGGTTGACGGTTTTCATTAGCATGACTGTGTAATGGTGTTTGCTTAAAAGTCTCTGCTTCAACCCAACTGTGGGCTGGATGACTTGAACCCACTGAACTCTAGTGTTCAATCTCAATTAGTCATTAGTCACCTTGTCATGCTCTTGGTTCCTCCTGAGCAGGGTTGCTACACTGCTCTGTGTCATCCCATCCTGCTCACCTCACTCCCCGTGCCTTACCTACGTCCCTCCCTCACCCAGAAACCTCTGACTCACCCTGTCCCCTCCCTTCCCAGACTGACTGGCCTCAGCGCCATCTCTCCTAAAAAGCCTTTTGTGGGTTGCTTTGCTTGGTTTAGTTTCATGCAGGCCAGGCTGGTATTGAACTCACTCTGTGGCCAAGAATGATTTACTTGTTTGTTTAAATACACCTCTATGGTGGTGATTTGAAAATGCCAGCCCACATACTGCTGATGACAAATTTTTCTCTTGCCTGTGGTAAAATGGGACTGGTGAGGAGGATGTATTGGGTTTTTTTTTTTTAATAAACAAATAAATAAAAAAAATAAAAGTCATATTTATGCAGTTCAAACAATTGGTCTTTGTTCTGCATTGTGTAATCATGCTTCTTTATTTTTTAAGAAAAGAACTTGCAGTCAGTTGGGCTGCAGTGATACACACCTTTAATCCCAGCACTCAGGAGGCAGAGGCCAGGCAGATCTCTGTGAGTTCAAGGCCAGCCTGGTATATGAAACAAGTTCCAGGACAGCCAGAGCTACACAGAGAAATCCTTCTCAAAAACAAAAACAACAAATATACTTCGTTATGTTGTTTTAAGACAGAGTCTCCCTATGTAGCATAGTCTGGATCCCCCTCCCCCAGCCCCCAGCACTACACACACAAACAGCAAAGCCCTGTCTCTTCAATACCTATGTGCTTAAGGAAATAAAAGCATACTATATAAGTATTGCATTTGTTTCCAGACTTCTTTCCTGTATGCATTTGAGGCAGCTGTTATTACAATGAGCTTCTCTGCAGAAGGACCTTTATAAATTGTAGTGCAGTTAGCTGTCTGCACCACAAAACACCTCGTGCCAATGATCAGCTGCAGTGGACACGAGGATCCCCTTGTTGTCCCAGATGATTGAAGGACCATTGGCAAACAGCTTCCAGTTGCCAACTCCTTCAGGATTCCTTTGGTTGCAGATAGCCTCTTTGATCAAGGCCGTGCCCCTCTTGGCTGCTGGCACCAATGAGTACTGCCATCTTGAGAGTTCACCTTGAGGCCAGGTGAACATCAGGACTCCAGAGATGTCCTGGGATGGACCAAAATTACTGTCGGCTCCGTTTCATTACTCAAGCCTGACTTCAACCTCCTCCTGTTCCACTTCCCTCTCTTCTACAGTAGAGATTTTTTTTTTATGGTCATTCTTCTACGATGGCCTCATCATGAAACCCCACCCCAGAATTGACTTTCTGTGGAATACAACCTGCTGTGTTAACTTTTTAAAATCCAAAACCATGTTTTAAATCAGTATATGTCCCCATGATTCTTACACTGTATTTTGAACATAGTAAACACTTGATTCAATGAGATGGGTTAACAAAGGCTTATACCTTCCCTGAACCCACAGTTCTCCTTAAGGGAAAAGAATAGACTAAACAAACATGGGTTTAAAACTTCATTGTGTGTCCTCATTGTGACTATATCATAGCAATTCTACTGTAACATTGCTTGATTGTTATACTGGATTTATATGTTGATATATAATTTAAAATGTCAAAATGATATGGCATATACTTAGAAAGCCTTGTGAGTCTCAAAAAACCCTCTAGTATATAAAAAGAAAAGTCATAGAAAGATTGGAAAGTTTATACAAATCTTAAAATAGAAATGAGGGTACCTTTGTTGGCTTGGTTTCATAACCACATGGAGTTTAGACTGCTATCCCTAGAAACCACCGCTGGAATAAAGCAGTTTCTCCTTTGGGGTTGAACTAATGTCTCCCTGTAAGACTCAAATTTCATGGAAAAGTGTCTGCTTGGCTTGCGTCACACGCCCACCTGTTTAAAATAGAAGTACCCCTGTATAAACATTTCTCACCCAGACTACATGCAACAGAAGGTGTAGTTCTTCACATGGCAAGTGAAGTGTTCCTAGTAAGATCAGGGCGGTGCAGGTACGCACTGATGAATCTGCCTGCGTTACACAAGTTTGTCAGGTGGTATGAGTAAGATACACCCCTAGACTCTTAGTAACATCCCAAGATGCTTGCTCCCTGGAGGAATCGAGGCCAGGACAAGCAACCAAATGACTACATAGTATCACATGTTCACCAGTGCTCACAAGATAGGTTTTCATCAGATGGGCAAACTAAGTACTAGAAAACAGAGACACTTAAATTTTATCAACTAACTCCATGAAAAAACATGAGGACACAAGCTTAAATTATTGAGTTGAAACTTGTTGGTTTTGATAGCAGTAATTTTAATCATAAACCTAACATTTATTATTGCTACAATGATGTAATATTTGTATCACTCATAATTCTATATGGACTAGGTGGCTGCTTGGTATAAAATTGCTTACTCTAACTTGTTACTGAATTTACTTGGTGTTGGGGCTGCCAGATAAAATATACAATATCCATTTAATTCCAGATCAATAGAAAATTGTTTTTTAGTACCAACTCCCCAAACAGAGAAGGGGACATGCTTAATACTAACGATTATGTCCTTGTCTATTTGAAATTCATGCTAAGTGCCCTGCTTTCTTCTTCTCAATCTGGCATCCCTATCTTATGATGCACACATGACATTTTACCAGGTAGTGTGCATTTCCCTGACTGCTGGTAATCACAGCCTGATTTCCTTTTAGAAAACTATCTTCTGCTCCGTAAATGTGTGTAGTGTGCATTCTTGCCAACCTTTGTTGTCATTGGTTTCTATTTAAGTGGTCATTCTTACCAGGAAAACAGTGTGTGTGGTGTGGGAGAGCTAACCAAACTCCCAGGATGTGTGACCTAAGTTTTATCTATGAAAACATTGCAAGTTCCATGTGACAGTGACTAGGTCAGTAACCAGGATGTACATGTTACAGACATCGAAAGCCTGAGTTCAGACTCTTGCTCTACTAGTAGGAAGGAAGAGTTTTTCATTGTTTCTTCAAGATTTGTGTGTGGGAAAAAAAAAAGATTTGTGTGTGTAGAAAAAAGATTTATGTGTGTAAAAAAAGATGTGTATGCATGTATGTATCTCTCTCTCTCTCTCTCTCTCTCTCTCTCTCTCTCTCTCTCTCTCTGTGTGTGTGTGTGTGTGTGTGCATGCATGTGGGTACCCACTGAAGCCAGAAGTTGCATTGGTCCTCTAAAGCTGATTTGGTGCTGGGAACTGAACTTAGATCCTGTGTAAGAGCAGCAAATGCTCTTAACCAGTAAGCTATCTCTCCAACCCTCGAGGAGAGGTTTTCTTGGTGTTTATGTTTGCCATCTTGTCCCTTTGCTTGTCATGAAATAATTCTAGATGGATAATCGTAAATCCAGTAGCTCTTTAGAGTTAGCACATGGGGAGCGCCTGCTCATGAATCAAAGCTACATAGAGAAATACTTGGCAGTCAAGTATGAGAACCAACAAGCTAGGTTTGCCTTCTTTTATTTTTAAGCTACACTAGCAGTACTTAGATTATAAAAGTGATCAAAATTTTCAAAGTGCTTGTGTACTGTGCATCACATTTTGTTGTTAGCATCTTAGCAGACAGTAATGGGACAGGAAATAGGGGAGAGATACAATACTTTATAACTACTGACAGAAAAAAAATCATTCAATGCTTCTGGAAGGCCCGCTTACTTTCCACAACTAAATTTCAACACAAGTATCTTATTTTGAACTTTTGCAGAGAGACCGTTAACTTACATTACTCTAGAATATCCTCCACAATAGCATTATAAAAATATAAAAATAACCTGTATAAAGTTGAATTTCTGATTTTTTTTTCTTACAGCAGTCATCCATTAAAGTTCAGAATGTTTAAACTATACCTTAGTGCTTTAGTTCTAAAAGAGATATAAATTAGTATGGTACAGCCATGGAGCCTTACTGGGATGCAATTCAATGAAAAACAAAAAAAACTTAGGCTACCTAGGGAATCCAGGGTAAAGCACTTCAATTCAAAACTTTTGTAAAGGCTTCATCTCTTACTGGGTTTTGAAAGTAACTAAACAGGGGTATAATAAGGGGTTTTGCTGTTTGCTGGGGTTTGGGAAGGCTGGTATTCTATATTGGTAGTTGAGGACAGACTCACGTGCTTTGGAAATCAAAAGAACAAAAGACAGCTATTCCTGAAGACAAGAAAAGAGCTTTTTTTGTGAGCTCAAAGAGTTCTGCAGCAAGTACGGTCAGGAGTCTTTCGTACCAGGTATGATACGAACACAGTGTCCTTTAAAACAGAACACAGATTGTTAGAAAGCTGGGTGCAGGAGATCTTTTCAACTAGGAATTATAGGAATCACTGGAAAGAGGGAAAAAATAAGACCTAATGTTAAAAAAGAATAAGATTTATGCTGGAACATTGGCAAGAGGCAAGGAAGGGAACGGCCAGCAGCTGACCTTGTCTGAAATATCTTGGAAAGGAAGTTAAAACAGCTTAAGGAAGATCAAGAGCAAATAAAACCTAAGCAGCATTAAAGAGTGACGGGACGTGGACACATCTAGAGAATGCATGTCCTTGGAATAATGTTTGCCCAATTCAGGAAGCAGAAGGAGAGCATTGTTTGCTACTTTTAGATACAAAAGCAGGTCTTGGGATCAAGGGGAGGCCTGAACTGTTGGGGTTGCAAAATGGTTGAAGAACTGTTGACCGTAGAAAGGCCCATCACAAAAGCAGTTCGTGGTTCCAAGCTTCTGACAAATGAAATATCAAAAAAAAAAAAAATTCTTTTACTTAACTAGCATTCACCTTTCGTTGTTTTAATTTTGAACAGGTGAGTCATTTTGTTAGCAGACAATATTTCTGGGAAATTTGTGGAAGCTGAGAAGGGAGTTAAAAGGTAGATACTAGAAAGGCAGACCCTCGGTCCCTTTCTCCCTGCGTTGCCCATCAAATTGACACATATACGGTACAGTGAAAAGGGATGAATTTTCTGTGCAATATGTGATTTCATTTTAAGTCCTTGACTACAGAAACCTCTAGTGTATACCTCTCTATTGTCAAGTTTTCTCCTTACATATACTGACATGGCCCCTCTTTCCTACCTGCCTCAACTTACTTCGAAAATAAAATACACAAATCATCTCTTAGTTGCCATTTTCATTATCCACAGAGAAATAATCAATTTCTTTCATTGATCCATAAGTTAAAATCAAAATCTTCTAGAAATTGACTTACTTTTCCAAGAAAAATTGGCAACTATATGTATGATCGTTACTTCAATTCACACAATTATATTCCTTTATTTTTTCTAATTTTGTAGCAAAAGATCCCTTAAAAAATCTTTTACATAATGGAATTTTTACATAAATTTTACATAATGGAAAAGCTGCATATGTTGTTAATGGTTAAAAGGAATTATGGAGTGTGGCCATAGCTCCTTGAAAACAACGTAAAAGGATAAAAAGAGGAGAATTAAGAATCTCTGCATAATGCCTTAAGTCATGCACCTTTTATTGATGTCCGTGAGCAATCTGCTCTGGACAGATTTTGAAAATATGGCATCAAGGTGACCTTTGCTAAGGCAAGGTGAAAAAAAAATAACTCTTGCTCTGGGTTATGAAAAAGACCTGACACTGTATTAGTTTGGGGTTGAGAATATGTTTGTGCCTTTTTCACAGGAAGAAAATAAAGCTGGACGAGATGGCAGCATATACACAAAGGAGTGCCAGCCCTGATGACGTCATAGCTGCTAATGCCCCCACAGAACAGTACCAGCCCTGATGACATCATAGTTGCTAATGCCCCCACAGAAGAATACTAGCCCTGATGACATCATAGCTGCTAATGCCTTCACAGAAGATACCAGCCCTGATGACATCATAGCTGCTAATGCCCCCACAGAAGAGTACTAGCCCTGATGACATTGCAGCCACTGATGATCCTGATTTCCTCATGCCACCATGCTGCAGGCTGAGGAAAGAGGTAGCTGAACCAATGATCCTGACAAAACTTTTTGCAGTCTGACAAGTGTAGTAATAGGAGCGGCGGGGCTGCATCCCCAGCACCCCGGCCGCCTCCGGCTAGCTTTACCCGAAATAATTACACGGACACTGTATTCTTTTAAATACTGCTTGTCCCATTTCTATTAAGCCTCTTCTAGGCTAACTCTCGCACCTGGACTAGCCCATTTCTTATAATCTGTGTAGCACAGCTGGGTGCGCTTACCGGGAAGCTTCTAGCCTACGTCCATCCTGGGTCGGAGCTTCAT